>NC_090271.1:317977359-318109859 GCF_040414725.1 Anabrus simplex
TATTTCAAAGGTATATACCTAAAGAGTGTAGCACTTAGGTTTGCGATGTAAGATGGCGGATGACAGCTGACAAAAAAGCGCGTGAGTTTGTTCACTAAACAAGAGCACGTGGAATTTTTCAATTTGCCGCCACCACATTTCAAAGGTATCTAGCTAAAGATGGCAGCACGGTGTTCTCTTGATTAAAGATGGCGGATGACAGCTAACAGAACTTTTCAAATTGCCCGCTACTACATGTCATAAAGAGGGCAGCACGGTGCACTGTAGATTAAAGATGGCGGATGACAGCTGACGAAATTGTCCGCATGATAGCAGCACAGTGCTCTATTGATTAAAAATGGTGGATGACAGCTGTCAAAAAAGCACGTGCCTTTGTTTACTAAAGAAGAGTACATAGAATTTTTCAAATTTCCGCCACCACATTTCAAAGGTATCTAGCTAAAGAGTGCAGCACGGTGCTCTCTTGATTAAAGATGGCGGATGATAGCTAACAGAGCTTTTGAAATTGCCCGCTACTACATGTCATAAAGAGGGCAGCACGGTGCTCTGTGGATTAAAGATGGTGGATGACAGCTGACGAAATTGCCCGCATGATAGCAGCACAGTGCTCTATTGATTAAAGATGGTGGATTACAGCTGTCAAAAAGCACGTGGCTTTGTTTCCAAACAAGAGCACATAGAATTTTTCAAATCGCCGCCACCACATTTCAAAGGCATCTAGCTAAAGAGTGCAGCATTGAGGTTTGTGATGCAAGATGGCGGATGATAGCTGTCAGAAAAAAAGCACGTGAGTTTGTTTAAGAGGGCAGCACTGTGCTCAAAGATGGCTGCTGTCAAAAAGCATTTTTCAAATTATCCGCCACCACATTTCAAAGGTAAGTAGCTAAAGAGGGCAGCACTGTGCTCTATAGATTAAAGATGGCGGATGACAGCTGTCAAAAAAGCACCTGGATTTGTTTATCTCGCGCTAGTGAGGTTAAGTTGGTAGCACTAAGGTTTAGGCCCGCCAAGATGGCAGCACTGCCGATGACAGGTGACGAATTTGCAGCTACTGCGATAAAGAGGGCAGCACAGTGCTCTGTGGTTTAAATATGGCGGATGACAGCTGTCAAAAAAGCACGTGGCTGTCAAAAAGCACGTGGCTATGTTTACCACACGCTAGTTAGGTTAAGTTGGTACTACTGAGGTTTAGGCCCGTCAAGATGGCAGTACTGAGGTTAGCGATGTGTTGTTGTCTGTCAAAAAGCACGTGGCTGTCAAAAAACACGTGGCATTGTTTACCTCGCGCTAGTTAGTTTAAGTTGGTACTACTGAGGTTTAGGCCCGTCAAGATGGCAGTACTGAGGTTAGCGATGCGTTGTTGTCGATGACAGCTGTCAAAAAGCACGTGGCTTTGTTTACAAATTCACATTTCCCGCGGGTGGTGGAGGAGGCCTCTGGGAGGCCTCTGGCTGTGGTGGTGGTGGAGGAGGCATCTGGGAGGCCTCTGGCTGTGGTGGTGGTGGAGGTGGCCTCTGGGAGCCCGGTGGTGGTGGTGGCACCCGAATCCCTGTATTATACTACTCACCATATAATACTCCAGATATCCAACCGATGAACGGAGATTTGAAAGCCATCACTTTGCCGCCAAATGTCACCACAATTTTGCAAACTTTGGATCAGGTTGTGTGACAAAAGATGCTTCTATGAACTCTAATTGAAGGATAGGACAGTTCTACCTTAGAAAATCGGAAGAATAACCATACTGGATATTGTCTACAGGATAGGTGAGCCTCGAAACAATGTTGGCAAATGTTTACACCAAAGATATCAGAAAATCCTGTGGCCAAGTCTCGCGTTTGAAGAAACTCCAGCCATTCAAATATCGAACAATGATATCCTCCAACAACTTTTTCAAGAAACCCGGAGATGCGGAGGTGCAGGAGAAATGTGCATTCAAGTGTAGACAGCAGTCGACGACAACGGTCATCAAGACTTCAATGAAGAAGAAATTGTCTCTACGGGTCGGAATTAATCCGATGACAATTCTGAATAAGGTAGCAGTAAAGCAGAAGACGCCTCTAAAGATACTGTGTCACATTCAGATGATTTAAATGCTACTTAATTGGCATTACGCTACTGCCGCGCCGACTGGCTTGTTCGTACGACATTGGCGCAATATCGCATCTTCCAGCAGGTTTAGTTCACTACGGTAAGTCACAAGAAGAATACTATTTCTTCCATTTAAATGAAAATTACTGTAATTTCATACAAAATGAGAAAGTTACATAGTTAAGAAGAAAATATTTTTAAGCAGGTACCTACAGGGAAATACAGTATCGACATTTTTATGCATCAAAAGAAAAATGCCGCTAAATGCTATCTTAAAAATTGTGATCCGATCCTCTTGAGTATACTACTATGATTGTAATTTCTTTTTACATTGAAAGTGAGGGTTTAGTTTTTTTTTCGTCTACCACACCTTCTGTTCCGATTATCTTAAATGTCGGATGAGTGAGGCTCGGATTGCGGGTATTCCATTGCATCTCCTAAACGCTTGATCGGATTCTCATGTGGAAAACACGATCGTGTCTCTTTATTCAGGACCTGTGTCTTCGGATTTGTATTATTTTACACTGGACTGTTCCTTCAAGATGCATTATGTTATAATATTTTTCATGTTTCACAATTCTAGCCATACACATATTTATATACATAAAGATATTAATTTGAATTCGAATGTGTTACTTAATCTCCGCTTCGAAACTGCTATTAACATTTGTACAATTATTTTGTCATTTAGATATATAAATACTGCCCTTGTCTTGCACTTATTCTAATGGCCTAACATTTCACCATTCGTCATTAACAAGTATTCTATATGTATTTTGCTTTGGTAAGGCCCGGTGACCGGTAAATCATAGAGTTTACAATAATGAGTTGGTAAATATCCGGAACGAGCATGTAAATGTTACCATTTGCCCCTTTTAACAAGTCATTCAGGTAAAGGCTTAATTTAAAAAGAAATACTTGGTAGAAGTCCGAAACAACAAAGAGCCCTTCTTAACTTGTATTCTGTCCGTGCTTCTGGCATTTGATCAGATATTAAGTTATTATGTCTATGTGAAGGCCATACGCATCTGTTTGCATTTTGAGCATGATTTCAAGAATTGACAACAGATGACGGAAAAATATTTAGCTAGCTTATTTCTCGTATACAGTATTTGGCAAGAGTTTTCATAAGTAAGTTAATGGACGCTGTTTTTTGAAACACTTTTTAAGACTTCAGGGACGTGGATAAGACCACAGAATATAAACCAAACGTGTCAAATTACGCACATCTTGTGCCAGACAGTGAATATGACGTGAGAGAATCTCATAACCTCTGAGAGTATCCAAGAATTTAAGAAATTTTATGTGCTGTAGATATTATTGATTACAAAATTACCGGATATTTATCTTAAGGGGAATCTACTGCGATTAATGTTATATTTCATACTCTGTTATAAACCCAGATAATATTTCGTCGTAGAGTTTGTAATGTTATGACATGGATAAATTTCCATTGGTACCAATATCATAGCTAAAGCGTAAGTGTATTTACCGGGCAAGTTGGCCGTGCGGTTAGGGACGCGCAGCTGTGAGCTTGCATCCGGGAGATAGTGGGTTCGAACCACACTTCCGGCGCACCTGAAGATGGTTTACCGTGGTATCCCATTTTCACACCAGACAAATTCTGGGGCTATACCTTAGTGAAGGCCACGGCTGCTTCCTTACCATTCCTAGGCCATCGTCGCCATAAAACCTATCTCATTTGGTGCGACGAAAAGCCAACAGCAAACAAATATTGCATTTGTCACTATTTTCGTAAAATACCGTGTTATTTGGGGAAATTGCAGCCTATTATTATTTTACGGGCTTATGTTATAAACAGGAATGTACCATCATTTTCCTTACTTGTTACTGGAATCATTCGTGAGTCGCAATGCAGAAGGTAGTGGATGTTAAATCCAGAAGAGTACCAAACGAAGGCTACAGTTCAGTGTCCATACCATGAACAGAGCAGATTTTATGAAAGTTTCTCATCAGACGACAAAGGCATCCGGAATGTGCAGAGGACCCTACTGTGATCTTTGTATCTCGAAGTTACAGTGGTGATCTGCAATCTAACACTCCAATAAAGGTTTAGAATCGCATTTCTTTAGAAGTTTCAATCGTTATTTACATGTTCAATCAGATTAGGCAAGCCCTGATGAAGCCTAAACGCTTGCATATATCATTTCCTGTATGCAGTACGCATCAAAGTTTCATCAAGTACATGACATGCAATTGGAAACAGTGATTGACACAAAATGATAATTCAGATCTAATATGATTTATTTGACCTTATTAATGTTATCTAACCGTTACCCATACAACTAGTTTTGAAATGATCCGTACCTCAGCCCCCATCCCCCCCCCCCCTACCTACCCACACAGCAAAATATATTAGTGTTATCTCTTGAAACTATATATGCATCATTTGTTACGTGCACCTTTCACAAAATTTCAATAACAAATGAAATGTAAAGCTGTAAACACACCAAGAAATATTTGAAATGCTTTACACCACAAATTTAAAATGTCAGTGACAAATTTTTACGAACGAGTGCCTGAATTATATTGTTTTATAAATTAGTAATGTTACGTACCCTGGAATATTACAACGGCCAGGAATGGAATTGAAATCTCTTCCTTCAAAAGGTGGATAGTGCTGCAATAAAGGTTAATAGGTACTTGAAATGTAGATATCCCTTGTTGGTTCATCCATTTGGTTTCCTGCCGGCCTGGACTTCGTATATATCCAAACCATCGCATTCGCCACTTATAGATATCATCTAGGAACTGTACAACGCCGCACCTTTCTCTGATTACTTTGTTGCAGATCCAATCCAGTTTGGTTATGTTTCGCCTCAGTCATAGTGGGCAAAACTTTTCAGCCATGCAGGCCAACAGACCAGATACCAATACGATAGATAATTTATTAGCTATGACCCATCGTTCTCCAGTTGCAAGTGACCTCGGTTGTTGTTTGCCGTATCATTCACATTGCAGTTATCCGTGAGTTGAAAATTCGGCCTTTGTTAGATATTGTGGAGCTAAGATACATGAATATTGTCAATCGTCATCTACCTGAATGGTTCCGAATGTTTGTGGATCTGGCGTCAGGAATCGTGCCTCATAAATCAACCATTATTTTGCGGATATAAGGATGATCGCATTCTGTACCGCAGGTCGGTCAAACGTTGTTGTGATATCAGTGTGACATTTGCTTTCACGATGAACTCATAAATATTTCCCTTCAATGCAGTAGCTCCTCCTAGTGCCACACTCTCAATACAAGAAGCACGTATTCTGCTACCGTTTGTGCTCGTCTTCGATGTACTCCAGTACTGATGGTGAAAAAAGCTATATTCCTACTGATAATTAAACCACTCTGTTGGCGTAAGATGGATCCACTGGATATTGGCTTCAAGGATATTGCGGCATTAGTTTGAGGTGATCCCAATTCTATACTGTTGTATCGAGGAAATGCCAAATGAGTTTTGATTGGAGACGATGGAAGGGTTGTTTCAAGTCAAAGATTGACATGCGGACGAGTTTTGTATTCTCTTAGTGCATCATCCGAAAGCTCTCAAGCAGGACGAATAGCGTCCATTTTTGTCCACCCTTTGTCAACATCATCCCTATTCTATCTACGCTCATTACGGCACACTTTGTGCTGTCCGCATTGAGCTATGCAGACTTCTCAAGACTCACAGATGAAGTTGGAAGACCAGCCTACGTGTGTTTGATAGTATTATTAGTTTGAATAATATTAATACACAAGGCAAATTACGTAGAGCATTTGGTATGAATTAGTAATTATGTGTGGAGTCATTATAGTTATTTGAATTGAATATGACGGCACACCTCAATATTGAGCAGACGCGGCTTTAAAATAAAAACTGCCGGGGATATACCTTTCTTTCAGAAATGAAGTTCTTTAATTTGTTTAAAGTAAGATGACCAATGAAATATTACATTACTAATTTCGGAAATGAACTAGAAAAATATTACGAATGTTAGGTAAATAAAACATAATAAAGTGTGAAAATATATTCATCATTTATTTCCAAAATTATAATCCTTTGTTAAATAATCGTTATCCGGTCAATTATTTTAGCAGTTTGCCTTTTTCTACCACTAGGATCGCTAATATGTATCATTGCAGAGTTGCACTTAAGACCTTATAACTACATTCGGTGTGGGTATTTGTTAAAAAGTCGAACAAATCCTGGGGTTATTGAACCTAGGAACACATTACATAAGGAATTATGTAAATAAGTTAATATGATTAGGATTTGAATCAAAAAGAAAACGAGTAAGGAACCAGGGATTTTAGGCTATTTATGCGGAACTGCGTTTAGATCGAAAGTGATGTTCGAAATTTGTTTATTATTATCATAGATCTATCCAGGACTCAAAATCTGAAATATTTTCAGGCTCTTTATCCCTTCAACGTTTGACACAACTGAGAAAATGCTCAATTTTACGTTTTTTGTTGTTTGGGGATCCCTACTTTTTCTGCTATTTTTTTCAACATTAATATGATGACATATGCATTCCAATCTTCTTCATTAACTATGTGCAGTTAATCTCTTTTCTAATATCCTGTATCTCAGATGAAATTGAAATTAAATGGCGTATGGCTTTTAGTGCCGGGAGTGTCCGAGGAAATCTTCGGCTCGCCAGTTGCAGGTCTTTTGATTTGACTCCCGTAGGTGACCTGCGCTTCGTTATGTGGATGAAATGATGATGAAGACGTCGCATACACCCAGCCCTCGTGCCAGCGAAATTAACCAATGATGGCTGAAATTCCCGAACCTGTCGGGAATCGAACCCAGGACCCCTGTGACCAAAGGCCAGAACGCTAACCATTTAGCCATGGAGCCGGACTGTATCTCTGTTAAATACCATGTATAAGGTAATATAAGAGCCGTAGGTTGAGGAACTGTTTGAGCTCGAGTGTATGACCACAGACTGAAGGCGTGAAGTTTGAAATATGGCACCTTTATGAGCTAGTGTTAAATCCCTCGTTGAACTTGATCGGAGTTGTGTTTGCCATTAGTAGACTTATAAAGGAGAGATGTCATTCCATTCAGTAGGATGGGGAGAAGCGGCAGAGTTTGTTGCCTAGCAACACCACTTGTGAGGGTGTCACGCATCGACACGGAAAACCACTCAAGTGTGCAAGCCCCACACGAGTCAAACAAAATCGAAAACACACTCCCACAGTTTGTGGCTTGCAAATTGCCTTTTTGTAAATCGGATAATGGCCAGTTTGAGGACGTCTAATGTGGCTTTTAAGGGTACAGTACGAAGTCTGCTGTGCATTTCATACGCAAACAGTTATTCCAGAAGCTTATAACCAGTGATGTGTTGTCGGAAAGTACAGTAACCCTGGCTTAATGAAGCATTACATTTGTTTATTTCTGTCATATCCACTATTTTATCTATACACTTAATTAATATTCTTATAATTAGATACGCTGATAAGGGATGCAGGCACGAAGTTTGGCAGGCGTTTAAAGACTTCGTACGATTGAAAGTCGCTGGTTTGACTTTGGTCATATAATATCATTGGGTATATTCTCCACTATGTACGGAGGCGCGCAGCATGGAATAATGTGCGTAAGCTGATGGTAGAAATACATGTATACTCCGGGTGATGGCTTGGTCTACCCTGTCAATATATTATGACATTCCTAATTTTGTACAATTATTTCACTCGTATATGATTTGGGAGCCCTAACTCTCATCATCAGCGATTTTTACCTCAGTGAGATGTTGCTGGTAATTACGGTAACGCAGGCAATAGTTTTGCTTCTATTAATTTGTGTCATATCTATTTTTTATCCTTGGACTTAACGCAGCCTCCTCATCATGTCCGCTGGTAAGGTACGCAGGCACGAGTTTAAAGACTTCGTGCGAT
Organism: Anabrus simplex; assembly: GCF_040414725.1. Taxonomy (NCBI): domain Eukaryota; kingdom Metazoa; phylum Arthropoda; class Insecta; order Orthoptera; family Tettigoniidae; genus Anabrus; species Anabrus simplex. Next base: position 317,985,353 of record NC_090271.1, read on the forward strand.
AGAAAGTCGCAGTTTGGATTTCGTTGATTTTGGTTTCAACACATTGGGTAAAACTTCTAGAATCTCACGAGGTACGCAGGGTGGAATAATGCGGGCAGGCTGATGTGTGTATGTCTTAAAAGCAATGTTATATTCTGACAATGTTTTATGTATAGCAGAATGATTGAATGATGTTAGATCGGGTATACTCGAGCCAGAATTTGCGTCAGCAGTGCTACGGTCGAATATACTAGATCTGCCTTAAAACTGTGTCATATGCTTCTGCCATTTATTAGTCACACTTTATACTAGGTAGTTTATATTACTTACATTAGTAGTTCTGCAGGGAAACGTTTTCCGTTTGTCACAGTTTTAAACATCGTGTTTGAAAGCTGGCTGCCGCGTGCGAACGTAAAATTCGTCCGGAGAAATTCTTACACTTTTAGAGGAGATTGAGTCTTATGTGATGATTTTCTGCCAGAAGGAGGAAGAAATCACAAGGACGAGTTTACGCCGAAGGTGCATGCATTTCAAGCTCCAAAATTAGCTTTGCCAAATAAAAACTTGACCCCTGAATGCCCTGAAATGGAATATTTCAGAGTATTTGTGAATGAAGGGACGTCGTCGCGGGTAGCGGACGAAGCAAACAGATTTTATAAACATGATGCTAAGTTTATGACATGTTCCGCCCAACATTTATCAACATTTTGTGTTTTATTTAATTTTTCTGCTGTTAATCGTGTGTGTGGTTTGGCATTGTGTGTAAATATAGTAGTCAAAGTACATAACGCAAATTAAAATTTCTAAGTACCTTACTAATGGACGAAATTGTCGCCACCTCGTGTGGAATCGAGCTCTTGATCCCAAACACGAACTGTCTTCAAGACTGAGGGTACAAACTGGTGAGTTAAAATATCGTCTCAAAATATTATTCTGTAGTGAATGCTTGTATTTTATATTTAAATTGGCGATAATATTTGATGTAGTTGTTGGCTGAAAAATCCATCACTGGGGTCGCACCAGCAGCGAAATGGTTTAAATATGGGTAATCTTGCATTATGAGATGAAATGTCGTATGGCTTTTAGTGCCGGGATATCGCAGGACGGGTTCGGCTCGCCAGGTACAGGGCTTTCTATTTGACTCCCGTAGGCGACCTGCGCGTCATGATGAGGATGAAATGGTGATGAAGACAACAAATACAGCCAGCCCCCGTGCCATTGGAATTAACCAATTAAGGATAAAATCCCCGACCCGGCCGGAAATCGAACGCGGGACCCTCTGAACCGAAGGCCAGTACGCTGACCGTTCAGCCAACGAGTCGGACATGAGATAGAAATCACTGATGAAGTGAGTCGGGGCTCTCGAAACATGTACGAGTGAAATAATTGTACAAAATTAGGCACTTGATAATATATTTACAGGGCGGACCAAACCGTCACTCGTAGTATATTTATATGAACCTAGTCAATACGGACCAACTAAGGACCAAAAATGGTCAAATTGGTCGAATGATTACAGTATCTGTCAAAATATACACGACAGCATTTATAAACATGCTCCGAACATCAAGATACACCTTCATAACCTCCAAGGCGACAACGACAACACGTGTCTAACTACGCTCGTGCAGCATGTGTTAACATTTTGAGCGAGCCCTCACGCACTGTTCGTGGTGGTCTTGCAGGTTGTGGAACATGCTGACGAACACATGTACCCACAAGGACAGAAAAATGATTGTACCTTCTCCCGTAATTCGCGAACATTCTTAGCTGGATGATTTGACCGCGAAACGGATTCTTTCACAATGCGCAGCATGTAGGGATTTGAAGGCGCTAAATTTGGGGATCCGTGAGCTAACAGGGATTCCATTTCATGGGGACCTAAGTGTCGTGACCTACCTGTCCTGTGAGACGATCTCGTAGGTTGGTCACCAGGCACTTGGATGTTGAAGTATTACCTGACCTGCCGAGCGGAATGTAGGGAGGTAAATTGTAGGTATGACTCGTCCCGCAACTCCCGAAATAAAAGATGAAATTATTTACCTGTCCTTTATTACTGAGGACAACTACAACTACTATGTACAGTATATTTACAAGTCTGAATGTAATGATCTGTAGAGAGAGCGAGCTTGTTCCACGCGGCTACTGTTCTACTACGCGTCTATCTTAATCTTGCCCTACGGCACTTGGGCTATGCCCGAACAGAATCTCGTCCTGACAAGTACGAACTACTGGCTGGAAGAAGGCCCCGCGCCATCTTGGCCAGGGGTTATATCTCCGCTCCTGAACTCAAAGTTCTATCCCTACCTCCTACCAAGGGGTTGGGTATTACAGGCATTGCCAAACTGATCACCCAGTCACTAGCGCCCTCAAGTGGCTATTCTCAATAGTTGTCAGAGTAAGTGCTGCTACCTAGGCACTACTGTCTTCTGTCTTACTTTGTCCTCATCTTTCCTTGTTTTCCTAAAGCGCATCTGTAATGGCCTTGACTGGCCGTGTACTCAGCTTTTTCTCTTTGTCGGGCACTAGGCGGTCCGCCTGGCCCGCGTACCAACTTTGTTTGTTGACACACAGTAAATATCTTATTGTAGTCAACAGCTTTCGTAAGCTAGCGCGTTTCACAAACTGCTCTCCAATACTTAACTGAAAGTTTCCTTCTGCTTTCCAATTATTAAATCTAACTATAATTATTATACTTATTATACAGTTACTCAAGTACTACAAGGTGCCTCATGTCGATGACTATCATTATTCTAACACTAATTAATCTCCTCTGACACCTTGAGCTCTAGACTCGGCTGCGAATCCCGGCTGCCTTCCACCTGGCAGTCCGCCGGTTCGAGTCCGTGGGAGGTCGGTACACGACATAAGTGATCTACAAAGTGTTGCTGCAGAAGAGTCAGTGAAACGTCACGATGTGTGTTGTAACTCCATTCATTTTTGGATGCAGTGGCATGTTTCTAGCAACATTCAGTACTTTTTTATCTGATGATATTCAAAGTATATTTCTATTAATTCAACGTGCGTTCAAGGTCATAGCTTATACAGTAGTAGTAGCAGCAATAGTGCAAGCTAATGATGCTATACCCACTCCTAGTCGATGTAAAGCTCCTCAGGGTAAAATATTAACATCGTCCTTAAAATATAATAATATTATCGCAGGTTCCGTTGAAGAGTAAAAGCATGTGCATTAAAATATTATTCAACCCCCCAAACTCTACCAATGCATTTCATCATTCGTTATATCACATCAATAATTCCTGTTATTCGTAGTTATATTACCTTACAGCTACATATCATTACCTACATTTCAGAATGAAAACTCAGAAATAATCCTTATACTAATTTATGAGAATGCTAACTTTGTATAAAATAAAATAAAATTAAAATATATCTTGTAGAGAAAGGAAAATGGGTATATGATAAATAACCATCTTATATACTTTGATTATTTCTGTCAACATAGTTGAAATTGGGTCATCTGTATTCTTACATGCATTATTTCCCGTATATTGCTTTACTGAATTAATTAAATCCATCATCTCGCATAATAATTGTTCAAGGGTTTACTTTTTATAAGGTCACATTCTGTATTATTGTTGGGATGCGGAGCATTCTTCATATTTTGGGTTTTCATATTCACCTTACGAGATACGAGATAATTAACAAATTTCCTCATTGTCGCTTTAAACTTTTACCACACTCTAAAATGCTATTATAATTAGAAATACTAACTAGGCAATCTTATATCAATTCCTTTATGACATTAGAAATCATATATATAATCAATAAGTGCCTCTCGTAAAATAATCTATCGATATTAACTGTGAAATTCTGCCACTCATTTATATACGTGCAGGGGAGTCCGAAGCCTTGAAGCAACCTGAGACACATTCTCAACAATGACGCAGACTTTCCGAGGCGTCTGCATACCAAGCCGACCAATCAATGGATTGAACTCCGATTCCTTCAAGGAAGCATCGAGAAATATAAATAAATAAAATTTATATACGTGCTACTATTAATGATGAATAATCTCATTTCATCTACCGCTGTGCCAATACTTCGTCGTAATATAATTCCTCAATCTACAGTTTATTTGGGAGACATTCACGTTCTGCAGGGCAATAATTCTTAATGTCCCTACATCTACACCAATAAGTATCTGAAACTCAATAACTATACATAATATTTTCATGTTATATCACCAATCGACATTAAATCAGCTGGTCTGTAACTCCACGTTCACATCAACATCATTTTATTTATCATGCATTATCAATATCTATCACATGAATCCGTAACAACAACTTCCTTCATTTAACCTTACAACGAAACAAACATTACATCTCAATACTCTCATTACAACACATTTCATATATACCTCTTCTTATTAGTCCTTCTGAATATCTATATTCTCATTTCGCTTCCTCTAAATATCATCTTTCTTACGGTTTGGTACTCCCTCGACGACATATTCTTCTTAATAAACGCGCATTCCCAATATTATCCATATCATCGTATAATAAAGTCATTACGGCCATATCTGTCGACCTGGTTTACTCTGAAATTCATGTCTACTGTTCTCAGTCTCCCCCAGTTCATAGTTAAATAAACTTTCCGTGTAGATTGGTATGTTAAAATCGTATACACACTTCACGTACATTGACAATAACCTATAATATCATTTTGAATATATCTGCTACTTAAATTGGCACACACTCGCGGTTAAATGCTTAAGATCTACCACTGACATTCACAATTTAGCACATATAATTCGTTTATACTCTACTGCTTTTAATTTACTACAACAACTACTATTAATTTTTAATATATATCAGGAACTTATCTCTTATCTCGTCTCGTGTGCGTCAGCTGCTGGCTCCTGCTTGTACGCTATGCCATCTCTGTGTAGTTAGATTCCACCTCCGGACACGTCACAGCTGTTTACTGGGCGGCGCAGTATTGGTCTCCATCATGGTAGCCTGGGCAGTCTTCCTCCACCAGCTTAGGCTGTTCTCATCATATTACAGGTGGCCATGCAAGAAGAAAACAATATTATACGGAAAGAATAAATAGCTAATTCTTTCATTATAAGCCTTTAAACAGACATGAATAAATGCTAGTGTTCTCTCTTATATCTCGAAATTGCGCTCTTATATGAATTCAAACGCGGCTTATTTTCATTAAATAGATCTTTTTGTTCACGTTGACTAGTGCTTCTAGTTATTATTTCCATTATTATTGATTATATTCAGCCACTTATAGTGCTAGAATTCGCCCTTTCTCTTCAATCTTGCACCGGTCCGTATATTCCTTTTTCTCCGATATTTTAAATTGAAATGCATACGTTTCTCCACGTCTTGACTTTCTTTAGCCGTAAAAAATGAATTCTTCACCAATATTTATATTTTTAATACACCGTTCTCTTCATGTTCGTTAATCAACCTCTTCTTGGTTCCAAGTGGATTACTCCTTTTTAAAAGCGATCTTCTTTCTCAAGGTAGTATGAATTAATTGAATTCAATTATTTTTCAAGACAATAGTTGTTCCAACAAAGGACCTCCTTTTCGATGGCCTTTCATAAGTCTCCGGCTTCTAACTGTGATTAAATTGCATTTTGGTGATACTTCATATGTGTTTGTGCTGCATGAAGCCGGCGCGCGCCATTTCTTCCGCTACATTTCTGTGCGTACGATCGCCTCGACTGTAACGTAATGGTACAGATGTACATCCAGAAAAGAAATAATGAGCGAACTGTGTTTCAGTGGCTGTCATTAATAATGTGAATCCTTTTAACGGTCTTCCCAAAGCAGTATTTAAACATTTAATTTAGAAGTAGAGTTGGTAAACAAAATGAACTGTTCAGATGTTGTATCGATCACTGTAGTTAACACATGACCACACCACAGATCAGCTCTCATTGTAGAAAAGCAGCTTTGTTTATGAAGGTGCAGGTGCAGTTTGCCAAAGGACAAAGAGTAATTGCATAAAAATTGATACGGGAGACCGAATTAGCCCTACACAATATAGAATGAAATTGCATGCGAGTTTGAATATATGTATGTTCAGTCTTAAGTTCAAAGTCGGGGCCGATGACCTTCGATGTTAGGCCCCTTTAAACAACAAGCATCATCAAGTTCAAAGGCTGCTTGGATCCTCAATGACTCCGACATAAGCTGTCATATATGTCCTAGGATTCACTGAAGAGGCATACTACGGAAATGAGGAGTGAGGTAGTTTCCCGTTGCTTTCCTCACTAGACCAGAAGTTGCTATTACATATCTGTCTGCCACGCTCACTGAAATGCATGGACAAGCCGATCCCATGAGCAACATTTTCCTACTATATATAGTAGAGATTAGCTGCAGTAGGAATGGCGTTACTAGCATCTCTTATACCTCAGTCACTTTCATTTTGTCAAAGATAGAGTGAGATCAAAGAATGTAGCATATGATAAGTAACTAAAATGAGGCACGAAGGAGATTTATTTGATGCCCTTAAGCATGGTTCTTGATGATCATGATGGAATTCTTGAGGATGGTGTTACAGATGAAATATCTATTCAGTCCTAAGGTGTTGCGAAACTTGACAACAAAGTACTTATGGTACCATGGGCACTTAAAAGTAAGCAGATACTGAGATGGAGGCGAGATCATACATTTTCTTATAACAGTCTACTGTTTCTTCATAAATAATTACTCTTTCCGAATCGGCGTGCTCTGGCCGGCTTTCGTTGGTCTCAAATCTAATTGTGGTATGAGTGATGAAGTCCTCTTAAGAGGATGATTTGAAAGCAATAACATCAATTTGTCAGTTGCTGACACTGTCGGACAGACATTTAGAATATGCGTAATGTGTTACCAATTCAGTTTCTATCACTTGACAATGGAAATCACTTAATACGCTAATAGAAGATGCACTATCTCTAAATACACCCATATAGGCATTTGTATATACTTCACCTTTGTTTCTTAAATTTATTTTACAGCCATTTTACGGCAGACTCATGCACTTAATAAAAAGTAAATGCATGATAAATATCTCCATTAGCGTTACTAAAATTCAGAGGTCCTGCTATTATCTAGAATTCTGTAATTAAAATTCATTCTAACGCTAATGGAGATGGTTATCATGCATATAATTTATATCAACCTCATGAATCTGGTATATTACTTAGCTGGGAAATAAATGTTGTATGTCTGTGTTGAAAGTGTTGGTTTTTCTGCATAATGCAATGCACAGTGTCCAACTTTTTAGCTGAACGTTCAGCGCCAAGGTCTTCGGTTCAGAGGATCCTGAGTTGGATTTCTGGCCGGGTCGCGGATTTTAATCGCGAGTGATTAATCCTTCTTGTTCGAGGAATGTTTGTTTGTGTTTGATCCAACACTTTTCTCATCATACTCAGACAACATAACACACTATTAGCCACCACAGAATCACGCAATAGTGATTATATCCTTCCACATAGGGTTGGCGTCAGGAAGGGCATCTAATCGTAAAACAGGGTGAATACACATGTGCGACACAGTTCTTATCCAAGACCCCACAAGGTATGGAAATAGCAGTAGAAGAAGAAAAAGAGTGCACAGTCAAGTTCGTATGGGCGCTGTGATTTCCTGACTTGTCCAATCTAGACAGATGATCATTTGTCCTGGCAAAGTTAGGGTCAGCTGTCCTCGTCTTACACTTGACTGGTAACAGAATGATATTGATAAATAAACGGAAATAATTATTAACAAATTAACCATTCATAAACTTAGAGCGCTTAGAACTACTGAACTCTTTTTTCCCTAGTAGCTATACGTCGCACCGACACAGATAGGTCATATGGCTACGATGAAATAGGAATGGTCGACGAGTGGGAAGGAAGCGGCCGTGGCCTTAGCCCTGGAGTGGTCGCATGGGTTTTGTCAATATTAATGGTCGCACCGGGTCTCTCAGACCCATGCTTTCTCAGTGTTTTACAATTAAATTTTTTACTTTATTTCCACTTCCAGTACTATAGGACATTATTTCGTTTATTTAAATGCAGTTTACATGACTACAATATTTAACTATCCCGTTTCTTAACCGAAAAATGTATTTTTATGATTACACTGAAAAACTTATTGTTTTCTGTTAACTTGTGAAAGGTGAAACATGGTAACGGTAAAATATATTTTACATCATTTTTTAATTTTACTTTTTCCTGCATCTATATGCATAAAGCAAGACTTTCATCTATATTCTACACAGTATTAAAAACATATTTTTTGAGAATTTCACACTTCAACTATTGGTAAGAAATGTGGATTTTTTAGGTATGTGTGAATTATGTGTCGTAATTCATAAAATGAAAATCAAATTAGTTTTAGAAACACATCCAAGTACAGGGAAACATCACTTTAATCAACTTCTATGCACTTTCTGCAGACAAGTTGTCCATGTTCTCCTCAAATGAAATTTTGGCACTTGGGGCAGATGAAGGATGTCTTCCTGTCTTTGTCTGTTGAGCAGAAATGACCAAGAGATTCTTCATCTTCAGATTCCTCCAATATGGAACGAATCCTAGTCAGAATTAACTTCATCCATTGTTACACAGAAGAAAAAGTGTACTAAACTAACACTGCGAAGTTTGACAACAAAGACCAACGTCAACAGTCGCACAGGGTCTGCGAGACCCTGAATAGCATGTACGCCCAAAGTTTCCAAGGCAACTGAGAGCGGGCTACTGTGTTCGGTTGAAGGTCGGGAGCCAAGAAGCTACCACGAATGGGGAAGCGCTCGGTGCATTCCAACATCAGGAACACCAATAAGTATGTCCGCCCGGGTCTCGTAGACCAATCGCGACCACTCCAGGGTTAATGAAGGTGCAGCCCCAGCATTTGCCGGGTGTGAAAATAGAAAACCACGGAAAACCATCCTCAGGGCTGCCGACAGTGGGATTCGAAACCACTATCTCCCGGATGCAAGCTCACAGCTACGCACCCATAAACGCACGGCCAACTCACCCGGTGAACTACTGGTAGCAGTAACTACTTAGACTATATATTACAAGTTATAGAATTCAAGAAGAAGGAAAATAATATAACAGAACCGTGGTACAGTTCTGGAGAGATAAAAAACATTAAAACTGTGAAAATGAGAATTACGGAACAAAGTAGAATTCTAATTTTTCTTGAAATAAAATTTACTCCAGTATAGTGACTTTCCACCTGAATTGAGAAAGGTACACGGGAAGGATCAAATAGGTGGAGTGAATGGAATAGGGGGAGAGGACAAGGAAGGAGGTAAGTGATATCTTGCTTCTTGCAATTTATGTCTTTCCATAATATATTTAGATTGTGAGTTTTTAAAGAAAAAATGGAAAATTAGCGTAACAACTCGTTCGCCTAAGCTGCACTTGGAAAAGAGAGCACAATCCGAAAGAGCAGATAAAAACATCCAAAGAAACATCTGCTATGAGTGGGGCTGAACGAAACAGAAAATCAAAAAATACATCCAATGGAATCCACTGAGCCGGATGCGAGCCCTACTGCTCACTTGACTAATGATTAAATGTGATCAACAGAGAAGACTCCCGATGAATCCGAAAGGGTGAAACTCACTAATGCTGAGAGACAAAGAAGATAAAAAAATAAACCTGGACCCTGTGCAAACAGGTTACGGTCGGTCGCCCGCTATTATGTGTACCCTATTCTGGACATTATCAAGTCAAGCTCACCCCTGGCCAAATGACGCGTTCTTAAAACGTATTAATTTTTTTATCGAGTGGCGTTTTGTCCTGCGAATGTCCAAGGACCTGTTCAGTTCACCTGGAGCAAATCTTTATATTTGGTGCCCATGAGCGACCAGCGTGTCTGGATGTGTGACGATGATGGTGAGTTAGGGAGAAAATGAACCCCTGTACCGGTGCATAGCCTACTTCTGTCCAAGTGAACCAAGCGTTCTCCTCAGGGATTAACGTCACCATTCAATGGACAGATCAGCATCAACATTCCAGATGAACACTGTAGAAAAGTTTGGAATTTAAGCCATAATATTGGCATGCATTCCGACGATTAGATATTAAACACTACCACCTCTCCTACTCTGCAGACCAACATTCTAATTGTGAAAATATTTTCCACGAACGGGACTCGAGCGGGCTACCCACAGGGTATGATCACAGAAAGTTGACCGTCACGATCATCGTAATTAAGCGTGAGACTAAAAATTATGCTTCCTATAAACTCTACGGCAACTAATCTTCTGTTGCTATCCGGTGAAGAAGGTACGTGGGTCTTAAGATTCCTTCCATATTTCTGCATTTCATCATCTTTACTCAACTTCATTCATTGCCACCATTCTTCGGGGGTGAGGGGGGAGTTGTCAACATATTTTCTCTTCAATAAGGGAGGTTGAAAAACTCAAATATGAACATCACCATAGGACCGTACTAAAATGAAAAATGAATAATGGACTCCAAGAAGACCGTCTTTCAAGGTATGCTATTAAGTGTAAATCGAGGAGCTATGAAAATATAAATAAGTCTAAAGCAATTTCCGACACTCTAGAAACAGAATATTTGTACCTGAAACGAAAATACCCAGTAGACCCCGAAAAAATGGAAAATCATTAAAATATCGAGAACGCTGTGTTAGAAGCGTTCCAATTTGGGACCCAGAAACAAATGTGCACGGGCACGTAAGTACAGGCATTTATATGCCGAGTTTGAAAACTACTTTTAAAAATTATGAGATACACACCTAAGCTTTATCACAAGATTCATATCATGAACATTTTTAAAAATCTTCAGGAAAAATAACTTATTTGTGTAACTGAAATTATATAGCCACTTTAAGTAGCACAGACATGTTACGCCGCGTTATTAGCCTGTCTGGTGCTATGATTGTTAGGGCGTCGAGTCTGTATGGTCTGACATCGGTTACCAAGTTTGAGTGCCACTGGAGGAAAATCTTTCACCATCAATGTTGAACGGAAGATGGGAGAGGCGGTAGTAACGTGACTACGATTTGTTTTACAACTATTTCATTTACACACTAACGCACTCGTACTAGTTCCACTACAACATTTCGAATTCTGTCACCTATACACTGACACAGAGGCACCGGTTTCACATATTACATAGTCTCAGAGTCATATAGGTGATGCACTGCCTATCTTAACGGCCACCTGATTTTTTCATCGGTCGTACACTCTAGCACTGTCGTGCGATGCCACTTGGCGAGCCTCGTCGAACTCTCACGGTGCACACCAGAGACACGATATTCACTTCACTGCAGTCGGACACCAGAGATCCAACTCCCTGCTCCTAGACTCTATAGAACAAACCGACAGACTCAAGACCATGACGGACCATACACACACTTAACTACACGGCAACTAACAGTGTTCACAGCAACAGAACTTCAAACGGAGCCGATCACAGAGGCACAAAGACACTCACTAGATCTAACGACAGTCAAATCAAAAGCACAGTCACTCAGACTGGCTGCCTGCTTGCCTTATTTAGTCAGGCTTACCAGTGCGAAAACAGTCCCGAATTCAGACACTTTGAGAATAATCTAGGTTCCCAGCTCTCTGGAGTTTTCTACGTTGTAGTCGTCAGAGATAAGCCAGCGTATCTCACTACAAGGCCCTCCTTCCGCAGGTGACTGTGTGGTTGGTGGCTAATGGTCCAGCTGTGACGTCGATAGCTTGTGGGTGAGGTCAGAACAGCTCGCTCCACTCACCTCGGAATCAGCATGGCCGCCGTCCCGCGACAGTATTTTATTTGGGCGGTACGCAGAGTAAACAGGTGAGCTTACTGCCAATAAGGGTTAACCAGGTCATATTGCTACATTAATTTACCACCAATAATATCCTGATTAAGTCTTTGACTCCGTGTAAAACTACATTGTTTCTAGGCACATAATACATTTTAAGCAAAAGTATCTAATTCAAATGTAATCTGATATAGGCTATTGTTTAGTGGCGTAGGTTCCTGAAGCCACGTCTCAATCCATGGACCATAAGAAAGGACCGCGTGGTCTAGTAAATGGCCCTGAGAGTCAGAATACCGATTCTTTTTCAACTTCTCCTTCGTGGCCTTTTCCCATTTACCTGGGGTCGGCACGTGTATTGATTTAGCCCATTTTTACTACCGGATGCCCTTTCTGACGCCAGCCCGACATGAAGGGTTGTATTCACTATTGCATGTCGCTCTGATGGTTCGTGGTGAAATATATTGGATGTAAGTGAAGGTGGATATTTAGATTCAAACAAACACTCCACCCCCGAGCCAGTGGAATTAACTAGACGCGGAAAAAGTCCACAACCGGGCCGAGAAACAAGCCCGGGTTCCTCTGAACCAGAGGCCACTACTGTACACTAACCAATCAGCCAGTCGAGATGCAGTTTGCATGGAGCACCTCAGGAGTATTCTGTATCGTGACCTTCCTTGTGTTCGGGTAGCTGGGACTGTTCAATCTACTATGTCCCTGAAGCTCATAACAAGGCCTCTCGGGTGCATGCACCGGTGCATTGCGCGGCGCAAAATGTATAAGGCGACTGCGCCAGGTTGACCAGAGTGCAGGTTCCCCACTCCTCAGTTGTGTGCAATAGCTCTGTCTCCCTCTTTCCCTACGCCTGTCTATCTCACTCCGCCTGTTTCCTCCTTTCTTACTCGCTCTGCAGTCCTCCACATTGAGCCGAGTTGAGCCGAGCTTATCCGAGTAGTGTCGCAGCGAGACAAAATGCCGGTCTGAACCGAGATATTTCGGACCGTGCACAGTTCACAGAACCTCTGCGCCTCGGTTTGCACACGTGCGATTTTGGGCGTTTGAGAGGTCACGGTTTAGAGGATAAATTCCCATTTGGATTGTGTGTAAGTAGGGCAAGTGCGTTACATAACAGAACTCCCCCGACAACACTCCGAGTGCTTTAAGCAGATTGAACACTGAAGGGCATAACAGTCTATTAATACCTACAAGGAGAGAAATCTACTGTAAAGCATTGTTTACATTTTCGTTAAGATACCCTATACTTTACTAATTTTTTTCTTCAGAGCTTTTAATTTTTAGCGGGATTACGTTTTTACATAACGAAATCGAAATCGAGCAATACAGTTTCGCATTGCAGTTCAAAAGCTAGGCCCACATCCAAAATAAAATGAATCTATAGCACATGGTAGCCAAAGAATTATATAATTTACTTCAACTAATACGAATGGTAATTTACGAGCGCGACGGACTGCGGTACGCCACGACGTCTGGAAGTTTCGCTCAGAATAACGTATTTCGATATTCCAAGTATCATTTGAAGGCAAATGGACAGTTCTTTAAGACATAATAGTTGTACGGTGGCATTTGAAAGAGGTGAATGTTGCGCATATAAAATAAAATTTGGCAACAAAATTTCAATGATTGTCACTCAGAAAGACAAGACAAAGTTAATAAAAGGGCCTTGCGATGGTAGGGAAGATGAAGATGAATCAACTTGCAGCTCGATCGCAGGAATACGTTTACTCTGTCCAAAGTTACAGCCAATCTAAACCTAGACTGCGCTGCAATCGTTGCTATTTTATTTTATTTCCCTGCACCGTAGTTAGATCATCAACGTATGTGACTGTGTTACCTCGTGAATAATAATATCCTCTACACGATGGTATATAACACTGCTGTAAGGCAGCTTTTGAAGGAAAAGCGCTAACTGAGATGAAATGGTACGAATAACAAACAAAGAAACAAATAAACAAAATACATAGGTTAATTTCAGTATAGAATTATGAGCACTGATTTACTCGTCAGCGATTTATGCCTAACTGAAGTCACTCTTGCTTCACATTTGCAACTGGTGTTATTATCGGCTTAAATTCGTTCTTCTGACATGGGTGTTTCTAACGTTTCCCGTCGATTTCAACCACTAAGAGGACGGACAACATTAAAAAATGACTACATTTCTGTGTTATCGTTCAAATCAAAAGAGTTTTTTTTTTTTTTTTGCTAGGGGTTTTACGTCGCACCGACACAGATAGGTCTTATGGCGACGATGGGATAGGAAAGGCCTAGGAGTTGGAAGGAAGCGGCCGTGGCCTTAATTAAGGTACAGCCCCAGCATTTGCCTGGTGTGAAAATGGGAAACCACGGAAAACCATTTTCAGGGCTGCCGATAGTGGGATTCGAACCTACTATCTCCCGGATGCAAGCTCACAGCCGCGCGCCTCTACACGCACGGCCAACTCGCCCGGTAAATCAAAAGAGTTGATAAGATTCAATTTATATTTGGTGGACAAGTGTTGGACCATTCTCGGAACTACTTGTCTTTACCTTTTCCACTATTTGTGCGGTGATTACTGTAGAGTCACATTTATCACGTTACAGGCTTATTCTTCATAATACTTCAGCTAGGGTTAAGGTGGAATATGAATAAATGTAGCTGAAATAAAACATAGCTGTTATGTTTACAGATCACATTGATGCATTCACGCCTAATACGCTTGCGGCTTTATCTGATACAGCCTAACCCGCATTTATAATTAGTGATTACCCATTTACTTGTTCAGCAGCAATTTTAGGTTTGAAACATGAATGCACTCCATGATTCATTACAATTTCAGTCAGCAAAGTATTGTACACAAATCATGATGTATTGACCGGACATAGGTTTTCCATGCCTTCTGAATACTATCGCTGGTCATTTAATATTTGAATGAGCACGTTCTATAACATAAATATAAGAAAGGTTAATTCATTGTATCACTATAACCCTATAAATAACTCACACAAAGAGCAATGAAACATTTTCAATTATGATATGAAATTACATTTTTCCGAAAATTTAATATAATATGTCACACGTACCACATATCACGTTTTATTGTATATATCTTGCAATAATAGTTTGATAACATCATTGTAATATTTTAAACATGCATGTGAGTTTCATAATATTATGAACGATACTGTAACAGGTTGTTGTAAATGAAATATTGAATTCGGTAATGTAACTTCAAACAAAGGAGTGCGATAATGAAATTTTATTTATAAAAACAGACAGCATTAGGTTACATGTCCACTTCGCATAAATACAAATGTTTGTGTGTGAGATATTCGTCGAGATATTTTACATGTTAGAAAGTTTCCTGTTATAAACACATTCAACCTTAATAAATGACCTTGCTGGAGGTCTGCGGTGTGTGATGAAGTAGGAAACGTCTCGCAGTTTCTTAGGTTTTGGAACTTTTTCTGAGACATTCTTAGAATCTGTTGTCATGAAGCTGCCTAACCTCATTTAGTTTGGATAATCTAGGCCACTTGAGGCCCAATTCCTAATAAATATGATCCAGCTGTGTGCAGCACATGTCAATTAGGAGGAGTGAATAACATTCCATGGCCTCGGCTACGACGTGCAGGTATTTTGCTTCGATACAATCTGGGTTACCATCGAGTCAATTTTAACGCTACGTTATGCTCCACATGATGAAAGAGGAACCTAAACTGCGGTGGGTGATCTATTACTGAGTTTTAATTAATTAACCACGGGCGAGTTATGTGTATGTCACAAGCGGCAAGATCCAAGAAGCCTTAATATCGGATGGCCTGTCTTCAGGAACCGATTGAGCTATCGAGGCTGATGAATTCTGCACATTTTATCGCACAACTGAGGACATAGCTATACGTAGAGGCATGCGACAGGGCTGTATCCTGTCCCCTCCCTCTTTAATATCAATTATGAGGCTGTGTTCAGAGAAGGTGTTGAGGAGGTTAACCTAGGACTTAGATACATGACAATGTCATTGATAATATCCGCTTTTCTGATGATACTGTTGTGTTAGCCAGTAACCTTGCTGCTCTTCAAACTATTATTAATAACATCAGTGCAGCATTTGGTCTGTTCATGAATATTGGCAAGGCAGAGCTGACTGTATTTCCGAAAACAGCTAAGCAGGCCTCCCTGCACATTAACAAGACAATTGTTCAACAATTGTCATCCTCCACTTATATTACGATTATACTGACTGAGGATTGCGATCCCAAGAATGAAGTCTTAACTAGGATTGGGCAGGCCAAATATTTGTTCAAAAGTATGGGGGCCCCATTCTCCAGTAGAGATCTCAACCTTTAGCTCCAAGTTCAGATGTTGCGATGCTATGTTATTCCTGACCTTCTGTATGGTTCAGACTGCTGGACGCTCCGTATTTTGCAGGATAAATGGATTGAAGTTTTCGAAATGTACTTGTACAGAAGAATGCTTTAAATATCCTGGGTAGAAAATAAGACAAACAGAGGTCTCAACTTGTTAAATAAGAAGAAAGAGCTTCTAACATTCGTCAAGGAACGGAAGCTCATGTGAAATATATGAACTTCTGCAACTAATCATCGAGGGGAAAATTGAAGGAAAATGATCTGTGGGGAGACGGAGAGGTTCCTGGCTTAAAGACCTGCGTCATTGGTATGGGCGAACTTTCATCAAAATCTTTTGACCCGCTGTTTTGAGAGTTATCGTAATCAATTGGATCTCCAACCTTTGTAAGGAGACGGCGTCGTAAGAAGAAGGAGTGCTATTTATGTTCCGTTGTCACTATGCTTTATGGATTTTATTATCAACTGATTTTCTAATGTATGATAACGCTTTGTTAATACCGTGTACGCCCTGAACATGAACACTACCTCATCAAATGTGTCCTGACTTTTACTTGAAATTGCACTGAGACTGTACCCGTGCCACGTTCCATGTTATTGAAAATGAGAATAGTGTGGGTCAAGACTTCGTCTGTATGACGGCTTTAACTCTGCTGGGAACTCTCAATGAGATGCCTGAATGACTTTGGAGGAATGGCAGCACATTTTTCCTCAAGAACCGAAATCAGAGAAGGGAGTGATGTTGGACAGTGGGGTCCGGAACGAGGTCGATATTCTAACCCATCCCAAAGGTGTTCCATTGGCTTTAGGTCTCGACTGAGGGCAGGCCAGTCCATCTCAGGATTGATATTGTCCACAAACCATTGACTCACAGATGCAGCTTTATGACAAGATGAACTGTCATTCTGATACATACAGTCATCATCTCCGAACTGGTCGTCGATAGTACGCAGTGTACAATGGTTGAAAATGAGTTCATATCCTTCCGAATCTCGATTTTCTTAAGCACAAATAGGGGACCATACCCTAACCATGAAAAACACCTTTATACCATAACACCATCCCTTCCGAACTTCACTGTTGAACACTACACATGATTTCAGGTAACATTCTCCAGTCCTTCGCCAAACCCAAACCCTTCCATCGGATATCCACAGGGTATACCATGATAATTCCAGATAACCCTTTTTCAGTCATCCACTGTCGTGGAGTTGCCCTTTATATCTTCTCAAAAGTCGCTTAGGATTGACTATGGAAACATTCGGCTGATGAGAAGCAGCTCGCGACCGGGCGAGTTGGCCGTGCGCGTAGAGGCGCGCGGCTGTGAGCTTGCAACCGGGAGATAGTAGGTTCGAATCCCACTATCGGCAGCCCTGAAGGTGGTTTTCCGTGGTTTCCCATTTTCATACCAGGCAAATGCTGGGGCTGTGCCTTAATTAAGGCCACGGCCGCTTCCTTCCAACTCCTAGGCCTTTCCTATTCCATCGTCGCCATAAGATCTATCTGTGTCGGTGCGACTTAAAGCCCCTAGCAAAAAAAAAGAAGAAAGAAGCAGCTCGTCCATTGCACTCCATTCGTTTTAACTCCCGACGCACGGAAGTACTGGCTGGACTGTTGGTAACACTTTGTAACTAACGAGTTGATACCTTCCACTGATATTTTGCGACAAACAACATTCCGCAATCCTCGATGGTCCCTGTTCGTCATAAAACGAGGTCTGCTGGTCTTGCTTCAGCTGTGGTTGTTCCTTCGCGTTTCTCCTACTTCACAATCACATCGCTAACAGTCGACTTGGGTATTTTTAGATGGGTTGAAATGTCCCTGATGGATTTATTATCATGTAACATCCAATGACTAGCCAATGTTCTCAGTCACTGAGCTCTTCTGACCGGCCCATTCTGCTTCTGACAACACAACACTACCCGCCTCCTATTATACTGTCATATTCACCTCCAGTGACATCTAGTGTTGAATTCCGAATTACATAGAATTGTCAGTACATATTTTATCAAGTAGTCTATGCGCTCACCCCGTGGTGTCGGGGCAGTATGCTTGCCTCTTACCCGTGAGCCCTAAGTTCGATTTCCAGCCAGGTCAGAATATTTCACTTGGATCTGACGGATTGTTCGAGGTCTACTGAGCCTACGTGATCACACTTGAAACGCTATCTAACTGTGATGAAGCTAAACCGGTCTAGAAAGCTAAGAACAACGTAGAGATTATTCGTTCTGTCGACCACTCTACACTTCGTAATCTGGAGGCCTTTCGGCTGAGTATCGGTTGCTTGGTACGCTAAGGACCTCTGGGGCTACGTAGAATAGATGAACAAATCAATCGGCAGAGCTCTTTTACATCTTGACATCGTACGACATAGAATGGCGAAAAGAACATCTTCCACCCTTGAAAAATCTGACTGCGTCTATCGAGTTTTGAACAGCGACCTCGGGATCTTTAATCCAATATCCTGTCACTGCCCCACAGAGGAAGCTATAATGCCCGGTGTGCACATTCCTGGGACGGTGTTTTCGTGTAGCGATAAGCGACCCTTGTCAGCGTCTAGCCATTGAAAAGATCGACGACAAGAAGAGATATTGAATTGAATGGGTGAGAGGAGATCGATTTGGCTAAATTTGGCAAGGATAAGAGATAGAATAATAGGACACATCTTAAGACATCCAGCACTTGTTCAGTTGGTTCTGAGGGAAGTGCAGGCGGAATGAATGGTAGGGGTAGACCAAGGTATGAATATGACAAGCAGATTATAACAGATGTAGGATATAGTATTTACGTAGAAAGGATAAGATTAGAACAGGATAGGGTGGCAGGGAAGTTGCATCAAACCAGAATATGGGCTGATGACTCAAACAACATCAACAACATCATCATTAGATCACTTTTTCATAGAATCTGACAATCCACTGTTATGCGGCTGTATTTGTCTACTCCAGTGGGTCAAAGTGTGTTGTGACAGCTTATTTAAAGGAGTTCCAGATTCAATCCATTGAACTGCTGATATGGTTAAAGGATCAGAAATCTAATGAAAAATAATATTCGAATTTTCGTCGTTGTTTTGTTTTAATGGTAATAATTCATAACGCTCGATATATATCAGAATTTTAATAGAGCATTGTTCTTGAAATATAATTAACTTCGTCGGTATTTGGAGTTATTGCGTTATAAAACCTTGATCATCTGTGCATTATATGGGACGTGATAGCTGAATTATACTTTCACTGGCATTTTACGCTAAATGGTGTAATTAGAATCCTAGTCAATGCATGCGCGGTGAATGAATATTAAAACCTTTCTATGACTAGGTCTGCGGGACATTCTATATGTTCATGGAGCTCGTCGACATTTTTCGTTAGACCTTCAGTATTTCTTTACAGAATTCGGGTAAATTAATTAATTTTAAACCTAATGAACTTCCGTGATTTTGGTTTCACCTAGAATACAATTCGATATCAGCAGTCACATAAAAATAAAATTGTACGAACTAATAAAGCAATGAGTAATAATATTAGTTTATTTTCTATTCAAACAACAGTAACAAAAATACAACTAATTATTTTCTGACTCTGAGAATCCTTGATATATATTTTATATAATATGGACACCGTAAAACACATGGGATGAGCTGGTATATATGACTTTTACTATTGGATTGTGTACGATTTACTGAGCATTCGACCTCTTAGAAGCGAAAAATTCCGTTGTATGCAGACATTTCAATGTGTCCTAAACCGGAATTTGATCACGCTCGTTGGACATTGATTGATATGATTTTATAATTTGGTTGAACTATTACTCTTCTTGAAAGAGGACGTGAATGCTGAACAACTGTAAAGTCACCGGTAAATTGCAAGGAGAGAGAATACGGTGACGTCAAGGGTATTCTTATATAGAAATATACCGTTAACCGCCTTCGAGTTTCAGTCCAGACTAATTATTAATTATTAATTTCGTGTGGCTATTTCTAGCCGAGTGAGGCCCTTGTAAGGCAGCCCCTCCGATGAGGGTGGGAGGCATCTGCCATGTGTAAGTAACTGCGTTTTATTGTGGTTGAGGATAGTGTTACGTGTGGTGTGTGAGTTGCAGAGATGTAGGGGACAGCATAGATACCCAGCCTCTGGGACAATAGAATTAACCAACCCGGCCGGGAATCGAACCCGGACCCTCTGAACCGAAGGCCAGTACGCTGACCATTCAGCCAACGAGTCGGACAGTCGAGACTAATTATTAGTCTTTTGTAAATTTCTTTGCTTCTTTTTTTCTTAATCTGTTCACTCTCCGAGTTTGGATTTCCCTCGGACTCAGCGAGGTATCCCACCTCTACCGCCGCAAGGGCAATGTCCTGGAGAGTGATACTTAGGGTCGGATAATACAACTGGGGAGAAGTAACAGTACCTGGCCCAGGCGGCGTCACTTGCTATGCTGAGGAGAAGTGCAAAACCACAGAGACCACTTCCAGGATGGCTGAGGAGGGAATCGAACCCCTCCCCTCTAATCACTTGACCTCTCTAGGCTGAGTATACCCCATTCCAGCCCTCATACAACTTTTCAGGTTTTTCGTGGCAGAGCCGGGAATCGAATCCGGACCTCCGATGGTGGCAGCTTATCACACTAACCAATGTACGACAGAGGCGGCTTGTTATTTTCGTAACATCCCTCAAGTTGCGATATAATTTTTTGAGACACGAAAACTTGTCAGAATTTTTATTTGGAAGTCTTTAACGTGTTAGAATCAAATAATCCACATAAAGCAATGGCGGCTCTTCGCCATCAGACTAGGAGTGCTCACATCGGAGTAACAGAGAATAATCTTGAAGCTAAATACGTCGAGTGGTGCTTCATCTGCATACCCCGTGGTGTACGGGTAGCGTGCCCGCCTCTTACCTGGAAGCCCCGGTTTCAATTCCCGTCCAGGTCAAAGATTTGTACATGGATCTGAGGGTTCTTTCGAGGTCTACTCTGCCTACGTGATTACAACTCAGGAGCTATCTGACGGTGAGATGGCGGACCGGGTCTTAAAAGCCAAGAATATTGGCTGAGAGGATTCGTCGTGCACAGATAAACGGCATTGTGATTTCGTCGGACTTCGTTCCGGGCTCTCGTTCCCTCGAGCAATGTTTTGGGGAGTTCGAACTTTTTATTGGATAGTTACGGTTTCAAACTCTTCAGAGCCAGTTTTATGCCATTTTGCCACTAAATTTTGCATTGCAGACTTTGCTGGTGGTTTTGTCAAAACACTTCCAGTCTTAAACTCTTGCCCAAACAGCTCTGCACATTTTTTCCACGAATCGTGTTTCGCATAACACTAGAAAATTAATTCGCGGTATTTTTTCGGGAGCACAATTTTGTGTTGCATTCAACTGGTAACTAAACACGTCCGGTTCTGTCACTCACTCACACGTAAAGACACGGCGACGTACTCAGGAGAGAGCATGCGGAGATGCGCACCTGCAAACACTTGACGGCAAACGGTTGGTGCATCGAATTTACGGTTTTCAGCATTTCCTGTGATGGCCTGTTCTCCTGTTCATTTACAAGGGTGAATTCCGCGCCAGTCTTATAAATATTTCCTGGGCCAATTTTATTTTGCCCACACTGTATTTATTTATTGGGTTTGGCTAATAACTTGTTTAATATTGCAAATATATAAAAAGAGAACAATATCGATGGGGAGTTTTGAGGTGAAATGAGGAAAATTCATAATTTGGGAGAATTATGATTTCAAATAATATCGATGTTTCCTGACTGAAATTGCTCGTCAACTGTGCTCTCGAGATTAGGTGTACTCAGTTCAGAGGAGACAAACTAGAGTCTGGAATTCAAACCTGAGGTCAAGGAAACCGTACCCAGCCACTCAAAATAATAGTTCTGGTTGTTCATACTATTTGAAGCTTTCAGTATTTGTGTGTGGACCTGAATCAGTAACGTTTCACTCTGTAATCACTGCCGCAAATTATTACTTTATTACATATCCATTTAACTATCCGCTACTATACGTCTGTCAGTGAGGACAGTGCAGACTTCTGCTATCTGTATTACCTGGGATGGATTTACTCACTGAAGCTCTGTCGATGTGCCCTACGGTGGATGGTATCGATATTTTTAGCAAATACTTCTGACTCCACAATATACTCCCATATATACTGGAAGGGATTTTCAGCCACACGTATCTGTATTGAGGAAATGAGACGGACAGCGTGAGAGAGAAAATGTGTGGCTACTACGTTCCTGAGTTTGACGTCAAATTCAATATCATCAGCCATCGCATCCATTTCTGCTAATGCATTATCAAGCAGATGTTAGCATAGCTTGTCGTTTATTCATAGAGATACAGCACACAGAGGTCAAGAGGAGATTCACTGCAGTCTGTATAAGGATACAAAAAATAAATGTCGAAGAGACGTAGTAAATGTTATCTCCTCAAAAATAAAAATAACATTCTTCTTATTATTATCATTTTACTTTCATAATGTAAATGAAGTGTATAATTTACGGTTTTCTAAAATTTCTTCTCGATTCATCTTTATGAAACTTGGTAAATTTCTTCTTCTTCCGCTTCTTTTCTACGCCTTGTTCCATTCTCCGTCAGTATACTCTATCTTGGACGCTAGCAGAATAAAGATTGGATTATTCCTAGTCCGTCATTAACTTTAGCTCTCTTTCTTACTATTATTCGTCTGTAACATAGATTGCCCTCTAATACCATCATCTCATCTCGAGCAGTTGCATTCTACTATGGTTTTCTTTAAATATGTTCGAACCAACTAATTGAGCATTCAGTTTTTGAGAATGGTTTCACTTTAAAAGATTGGCGAATAACGTCATTTTTAATTCGGTTCACCATATTTAAGTTACCTGTGAATTTGTTTGTGATGGGAGTTGTACACATTAGATAACTGCCGTTTTGGTGAAGTGGCGCTGTGGTCGGCGTGGAGTTCGTACGAGTATGGCGAGGCACGTAACTGCGATGTCGTCACACCTCGTGTTGGCCGTTTGATTACCAGATGATAACAGGATGGTTAAGAAACGGTATTTCAGCTCATTTATTCGCAGCATAATTGTTGTTTCAGTCATATTGCACATTCCGTCTCCGAAGTTATGTTTTCTATGTGACATGCATCAATTGTGTGCCGTGAGTACGTGGATTCAGGCTAAACTACCGACAACGGGGTCAACTGTCGCGGTATACAACGTGTTGATGACAGGGATGACGGCTAACTCAAATGATAATTGCGAATAAACACCACATGCTGTATCAGATTATTCGCGAATACAGTGCTTGACAACGACAAAGTGTGAGCAGGCACACCATCCAGAAAAACCTCCTCGTAATTGTGTAGAGAGGCCATTGTCACAATGAGTGACCTCTGTTCTTCAGATGATACAAGGCACAATGACTGATGTGGGAAAACGAACACCGCTACTCGGCTTCCAAATAATGGTGAAAGTTCACCTGAAAAGATAAGTCAAAAGTCTGCAAAACTTTATCACAGAATGTAAGAAACTGGTTTTCCGACATGCTGAAAATATCCTTTTCAAGTGATGATCTTGATTATGTTCATTCATAATTCAGTACATAGGGGAGTTCGCGTGTGAATCTCTATTAGTTCTCGGTAATATGAATATATTCTAGGATATGTATGCTAGTTCTTTCTCTCATTTTACTATCGTTAATTTTGCTTTAAAGACTTCATAAAGGAAAAATATGTCGTGATGATTCCTTCTGGGTGACAACTCTCCGATATCGATAGCTTTGAATATTAGGGAGTGCAATTCCTTGTAGGGATAATAACAAAATTTATTGTAGTAAACATGTATTTTGAACTTTCTTAATTAGAAGGACATACTTCATAGTGTACGATTTACATACATTCGAGACACATTCTAGTTTTAATCTCACGAGGCCATTATCCAAAATTATTGAGGTACTGTAAGAAAAGCTGACGCAATTTATGATAAATAATCCCATACATTTGTGATTTATTTTAAATATATATTGTTGATTGTGCAGCGTATTAAATTTATTTAGGAAATGGAGATTTTGAAGTTAGGATTAATGCTTGTAAGAATGTGCAGCTTTATGAATAGAGGATTATTCCGGCTATGATTTTAGTCGATATCCGATAGTTCGAAGTCTGTAGCTGCAAAAATAACAGTACTTTAATGTATCTAAAGTAGATTCAATATTAACAACTGGAGACCCAACTCAAATTAATAACTACAGACTAGTAGTCTAGGAATGCTTTGATCTATACCATGTGTTTTAATTAATAAAATCAAAACGCTGTATGAATACTGCCTGAGTTGTGTCCAAATAGGTGATGGATATTCAGAGTGGTTTGAAATTAAGCAGGGGGCACAACAGGCCAGCACACTATCACCAGTTTTGTTCATCATTATAATGGATGAAATAATGAACAGTATTAAGAAACTAAACAACAACTCTGAGTTTAAAGCTCTTGCTTTTGCTGATGATTGTGGTAAAGTGGGGTGACAGCGAGGCTGGAGTACAGCGGAAGCTGAATGACTGGAATGCTATATTTAAGCAATCTGGTCTCAAGATGAGCAATTCTAAAGCAGCAGAGTTGCCTGTTAGTCTAAGAAACTTCCATACTAACATCGCTCCAGATGGATATAAAAATTGAAACACCGGGCGAGTTGGCCGTCCTCGTAGAGGCGCGTGGCTGTGAGCTTGCATCCGGGAGATAGTAAGTTCAAATCCCACTATCGGCAGCCCTGAAGATGGTTTTCCGTGGTTTCCCATTTTCATACCAGGCAAATGCTGGGGCTGTACCTTAATTAAGGCCACAGCCGCTTCCTTCCAACTCCTAGGCCTTTCCTATCCCATCGTCGCCATAAGACCTGTCTGTGTCGGTGTGACGTAAAGCCCCTAGCAAAAAAAAAATGAAACAAATAGGGCCAACATCAGTTCCGTTATGTTGGCAGTGTAATAACAGCAGATAGCAGACTAACTGCAGAAATCACTAGTGGAGTACAAAATGGAGAACAGTTTCATCATTTTGTGAGGAAACTTCTTTTGGATTAGCATAATCCATCATCATCATCATCTTCCTTCCAAGTATTGGGCCATGTGACCCGTTACGGTCTTGCATTTTACTTTTTGCAAGACTTGAAAGCAGTCAAATGTCCTTCCGACGGGTTGCTCAAAATTAATACCCTACAGTAGCTTTTTGTACCAGTTACCGCGCCAGCAGTCTATAAACCTGCATCCAAACCAACAGAAGGATCAGCAAACCGAAAGCAGTGGAAGTGAAGTTCTTAAGAACTGTGATTCAGAAAACAAGAAGGGACAAAATAGGAAATGACGAGATGCGTTATCTTGTCCAAACGAAAAACTCCTTAGTGAGATATGTGTCGAAGCCAGGCTTTGTTTGGTCATCTAGAAAGAATGAACCCTCAAGGAAAAGCTAGAGTGTGGTTTGAGAAGGAAATCGAAGGCAAAAGATCCAGAGGTCGGCCAAGGAATAGAGGGATACAAATTAGAAATGTTCTAGCTGGGCGAGATGTTGGAAGAAGACATTTACATGGATAGAAGTAAGTGGAGAACGCTCATTCACCTCATCCGGGAAACTGGAGCTGGTTCAAGATGACGATGACGATGATAAGACCAGTAGTATGCCTAGATTCGTCATCATCAGAAAGATATGTGAGAGCGTAATAATTTTTCAGCATGTCAGGTCGGTTCTGAAGCACATTTGATGTTAATAAAATAGGATTTCTCATAATGCCCATGAAATCATTAGCTTAACGAGCTATCAAGATGGTCAATCAATCATATTTCTACATGACTCTACCATGTCCAGTGTATGGGACCCTCACCAGCATTACTTGATTCAAGAACTAGAAAAATCCAAAGAAAAGCAGCTCGATTTTTTCTGGATGATTTCCGACAAAAGAGTAGCGTTTCAAAAATCTAGTAAAGTTTGGGCTGGGATTACTTGGGAGAAAGAAGACGAGCTGCTCGACTAAGTGATATATTCGGAGCTGTCAGAGATGGCGTGGAATGATTTTAGTAGACGAATAAGTTTGAGTGGTGTCTTTAAAAGTAGGAAAGATCACAATATGAAAATAAATTTTGAATTCAAGAGGACAAATTGGGGGTAAATATTCCTTTATATGAAAATGAGTTTGGGATTGCAATAACTTACCAAGGGAGACGTTCAACAAATTTCCAATTTCTTTTAAATCCATTAAGAAAAGGCTAGGAGAAGACAGGTAGGAAATCAGCCGCCTGAGCGACCGCCCTAAATGAAGATCTGGATTGATTGATTGATTGATTGATTGATTGATTGATTGATTGATTGATTGATTGATTGATTGATTGATTGATTGATTGATTGATTGATTGATTGATTGATTGATTGATTGATTGATTGATTGATTGATTGTTGATTGATCTCTTTTACGGTATTTCCCCGTACTCAAGTTCTGTAGGAAGCAGGCAACAATGAGGAGTCTTGTTTGTACCAACATGATTTCCCTTGCCATGTGGAATCTCGTGTACCTGTTCCAAAATACTTCTTCAGCCGGTATACAGGGTTGCGGAAACTAAGTGAGCCGGGTATATTAACATAAGAGGGTTTGGCATACTGATAAATAAGTTGAAAGGAATAATTCAATATCTCAAGCCTCCGTGGCTCAGACGGCGCCGCCCTGAGTTCAGTGATTCAAATGCCTTGTGAGATTCGTGCTCGACAGGTTTTCCTCAGGGTATCCAATTTTTCCTGTCATCTTTTATTTCAGAGAAAAACTCTCCTACATTATTTCATTTCATCTGTCAGTCATTAGCCATTACCGCAGAGGAGTGCGACAGGCTTCGACAGCCGGCACAATTCCTATCCTCGCCGCTGACCCGGATGAATGACCGGAAGCGGGCTGTAGATTTTCACTTCTCAATTCGATATCTCGCGCCGGTGTCATTTTATCAGCTGCTGAAGTTAGCCAATCAGATCGCATCACGCGCGAATTCAAATGGGTTTTCCGAGTCTGCAAGTGACTTAAGACCGGCTTGATAGCCTTGCCGGGAAATCAGCATCAAACAGCCGGTGTTACAGTAGCGTACTTGCTATGACACGATCACTTCAACTCGGAGGTCCGTGTTCAAATCTCTCCCCTGTCAAAATTGTTTTTCTTCGATTCTCAAGACCGTCTTAAGACATGTGTATATTTAGCAACACCGCCTCGCAAAGCCTATTTGAATTCGCCCTCGAGTCGATCTGATTGGCTAACTTCAGCAACTCATGAAATGAAAACTTTGCGGGACATCCAATTATTTTTAAAAAGTATTTATCGGTATCACCAAACTTCTAACAAGGAAATCTCTCAATAGATTGTACCCAGGTGTTACGAGATGCAAATCTAACCTGTTGAAGTGCGGTTTTAGCGTTGACTCGCCGTTGTGTGATTGTGGCTCTCAACAGACAACGTCTCATCTTGTCCAATGCAAACTATGTTCACCTTCATGTGCTATGAAAGACCTCATGCAAGCAACACCTGAGTCTCTTAACGTAGCTAACTATTGGTCAGCAACCACACAAGTTTGTTCTTCTGACACCTTAAAGGTCTTCTCAGACCCTTAAATTGAGGTTCGTAATTTCTAAAGACAGTCCTTGCATTAAGGAATCGACGCAGCATCTACTTTTCCAAGCACCGTGCTTGACAGGAAGTCACCTACAGAGTCTAGATCTGTTACAGTGGGACCTTTGTACTTTTGTGGTATTGTTATGTTGTTATATTTTGTCTTATGGTTGTACAATTTGTACATATATGTACTTCCTTCCGGAGGAAATCAGAGAGAAATCAAACCATTGAAGATTTAAACGTAGGCACTCAAAATATCTCCATGAGACGAGCTCGTAGTCTTCTTCTTATTATTATTACTATTATGTTTATTGTAATTCATTGTATTTTAATCACTTCGTAGGTATTATATTATTATGGTTAGGAAGCAAAATGTGCATTTATATTGTGTATTATAATACATATATGTTATGTACAGTAGGACAGCATAACGAAACTAAACCAAACCAAACCAAACCAAACCCTATGGCACTACAGCCCTTGAAGGGCCTTGGCCTATCAAGCGACCGCTGCTCAGCCCGAAGGCCTGCAGATTACGAGGTGTCGTGTGGTCAGCACGACGAATCCTCTCGGTCGTTATTCTTGGCTTTCGAGACCGGGGCCGCTATCTCACCGTCAGATAGCTCATCAATTCTAATCACGTAGGCTGAGTGGACCACGAACCAGCCCTCAGGTCCAGGTAAATATCCCTGGCCCGGCCGGGAATCGAACCCGGGGCCTCTGGGTAAGAGGCACCCACGCTACCCCTACACCACGGGGCTGGCTGTAGGATAGCATAGTAGAATAGTAATTTATTTCAGCCTATTTTTAATTGATTCAATATTTTGATGTTTTATATTTTATGTTCTTTATGTATTTCACGAGGTAAGTGTAAGAAAAGGACACCTGTCTCTAACTTTGACAGTTAAAATAAACCATATCTATCTATATATCTGTCTGTATACCAGTGCTTCTGATTAGATAAATAAATAGATAAACTTCTAACGCTCGTATACTCTGTTCATGTTGATTGAAACCACTCTGCACTAATCCGCATCAATGCCATCCGCATGTCCCTCCATGCAATACGAAAGAGATGATAGTGAAAACTGTACTGGCAATCTCCTTGAATATATTTCCAAGAATTACGTAACCATTTGCATCACGTTTTCTACTTCCTTCCATTGTGTGAGTACCGTGGGGAAATTCCTAGCACTTCCATCTCGACTAGAAACCGTCATAGCATCATATTGTGAGGCACTTGAGTGGGAGTACACGAGCGCAGACAAGAAGTGAAATAATATCTTCGTTATTCCGCTGAAATTGTCTCTCAGCTGCCACTTCCCGTGAGCTCCTCGCCTGTTATTGTTTTTTGGCATCCTACCTAAAGTGTAAGCTGTTTTTGCAGTACAGACTGAGTTCTGTTCTCCACGAGAACATACCATATCCATTAGCATCGAGCCTCCTGTGTGTTTGCCCAGAGCGCCGGTGTAACATCATAGTTTGTGTATCTTGTAGAGAATTATACGTACATTGAAAGCAGGATCCGTAATTTAGACATAAATTATAAACTGTTTGTTTATTGAATGGTCTTACAAGTCTGTAAAGGAGTCTGGCACATGTGACGTTACCTACAGGGAATGTGTAATCATAATGCAGAATGCACCTACCGTACATACATACATACATACATACATACATACATACATACATACATACATACATACATACATACATACATAC
This sequence comes from Anabrus simplex, assembly GCF_040414725.1. Taxonomy (NCBI): domain Eukaryota; kingdom Metazoa; phylum Arthropoda; class Insecta; order Orthoptera; family Tettigoniidae; genus Anabrus; species Anabrus simplex. The sequence goes on from NC_090271.1 coordinate 318,014,773, forward strand.
TTGTACATTAAATAGAATACACCCACCCCTAGTTCCGGATGACCTGGAACTGGGGAGAATGTAATCATTTGTTTCATTCCAAATTATTTGATACATGCATAACTTTGTTACAATTAATTTATCTTCTACTACCTTACATATTACAAATGCGAATACTCGCTAATTTTAACCATAATTGGTGAGCTTGCATCCGGGAGATAGTGATTTGGAACCCCACTGTTGGCAGCCCTGAAGACAGTTTTCCGTATTTTCCCATTTTCACACCAGGCAAATGTTGGGTGCTGTACCTTAATTAAGGCCAAGGTCGTTTCTCTTCTATTCCTAGCCCTTTCATACCCCATCATCCCCATATGACTTTTGTCGGTGCGACGTAGGGAGCACTGAAAAGGAAGAAAAGGAAGAAGAAGCAATTTATACTGACTGTGCACGTCGGAATCCACCCCCCCCCCTGGATTTTGTAGGGGTAAGTCATTAAAAGCTGATTCTATGCGGCATCGCCCTGGTCTACCTCTACTCCTCTTACCCTCGATAGTCCAGTCCATTAAACTATTAGGTAATCTAACCTCGTCACAGGAGTGAAGCCAGTTTATACGTTCAGCTTAATCCATCGAGTTTAATCCGAATTTAGCCTTGCACCCGCTCATGCAGCGGTCAGTGCCAAGTTATCCCGGTAGCTCTTGATTTCTTCTCAGGGTATTCCATTTTTCCGCTCATAAAATCTGTGATTTTATATATAATTATTTAACGTGGTTTCGAATGAGAATTTGTCCGCTGGAATACGCACCACAGGAGTATCTACACGCACAAGTACGAACCTGTGACCAATAACTTCAATGGGATCTCTTTCCGTTTATAGACCTAATCAATTGCTTATTTCTAAGAAACTTATTAACTAACTTACAACTAGACGTTACCCGAACAGAAATTAAAACACAGTCACTTACTAAAAAAAAAAAAATGTAAGAATATTTATTGACTAGAATAAAGTTCGATGTGAGATGAAATGAAACCTGGGTAGTATAAATTGAGTAATATTTAATCATTGAAAGACTAGAGTCAGCGCTGGCTCAAATTAAATAAAATAATTAAAGCTTAAATGTTTACATTCTCTCATAACTGATGTTCAAATTCATATTAATACATATCTCAATATTCGTAGCCATGTTCCGAAAAGTATTTCATTTGCACCAATTATATTCGAGATCACTGAGCATTCATGGAATCAAATAAAAATACACATTGCGAATACTGTCCCATTAATTATTAAAATTATCCTCACAACATATAAGTCGTCATGCTGAGCTAAAATGAATGATTCGTTAACTTGAAAACGTAATAAAATTACATGGGAAAAAGTTAGATTGTAAACGTAATCTGCTCATATTTTCACGTAATTATTTCCCAAACATACTCTTGTGTGAGTATTAAATTGTAAAAGTGTTCTCCAACTTTCCATTCATAAATTATAATCATTCATAGATCTGAACTCTGATTATTTGGTCACATATTTCGAGTACGCACAAGTAACACACTCACGGGCTAAGACAATACCCCCCTAAAGCCTACGACATATGGCTCCTAACTAACCATTATAATATTCTTCATATTTAAAATACTCGAATTGAAATCATTATTGCATGAAAAGAAATAAACATCTAACTAACTATTCAAGTAGTTTCCAATCCACACACTCCTCTATTAATGGCTCAATGTGCTCTAGCATTCTGCTCTATCTCAATATTTCATATGTAAACGAGCTACTCAACTTGTATGGATAGTATAAAATTAAATTATTGCGTATTATCCTGTAACGTCACCGCACCACGAAATATTAGATGTATACTAAGTCATGAGTCTAGTGAACTATACATTAAAGTACTCTCTTATTCACAGTACCTGTTATTTACCAATGTCAGACATAAATATAACTGTCACGATACACACTTCTACCATAATACATGTCTATCTTACCTTAAAATGGTCACCTGCGCGATGTTCTCTCCTTGTCATATTCTTTCAAATATGGCACAGAAACTCACCTTGTAATTCTAATATAACGTTATCTCGTCGAATGGCAATCCTTACACTTCCCGTAGAACATAAACAAACCTCTATACTTTAACTATTCATCAATATACTCCAATAAATAATCACATTTCAACACTATTCCAACGTCACTTTAACATAACACCGGCTTTCAAATAGCCGTATGCATATAGCCATTACTCCCAAAACTATATGCTACATATTTTAGAATTGCCTTGCATAAATACGCAGTTAATAACCTTTATCTTAACGACAGTAGTACGAGTTCAATGCTCTCTTTCTATGAAGAAAGGAATACTTAATTTGACAATAATCATCGTATCGCGCAGGTACTTCGTGACGTAATCTATATTCAGGTAAGCGAGATTAATCGAAATTTCACTAGTAAATTAGACTCATTGCTACTAGGTCTTCACAAGTAACACTTCTATCTTTTATCCAAACTAGTTTCCACTGTAAGTATTCAAGTGCGGTAATCTGTATATGTCATCTAAGCATTCTAATTCTACACTTCCATCTTATCTTAAAGCCTTAAGATATCTCACACTTCACTTATATTACACACGCGTTCTTAATTACTTCAAACATATCACCAAATATTCAGCACATGCCAAGTTAGATTGAGGGTGCAGATTACAAGAAACTACTCTACTAAAGAAATGTATGGACTTAGCTCGTCAGTTGCTACGTTTGGACTGGTTGTTGCTCCATCCATCGGTTGCAGCTAGACCCTCCGATCGGATCTGGATCTCTGGTTGGATTGCATGTTCATGGTCATCAGCTGGTCACATAGCTCGCCGGTCCACTCCTACTCGTCCGGTCTTTTGGCTGGCCGGTGCTCATCCACGTCACCATGTCCACTGGTTGGCCGGTCCAATCATCTACAGCTGGTCCTCTGGCTCGACGGTGCATATCCCCAGTTCAGTCCATCTTGTTAATTTAGCAGACAGTCATCATTTTGAATCTGTAGACAACGAAGAGAATTCCATTTGCGCAGTAATTAGTCATGATATATTCCATATTTCTTTTATTAATAATAATCGTCGAAGTTTTTCTTTGCTCTAAAAATTTCTCCGTAAATAGTTATTAGGTTTACTGCTACGGTAGTGACTATCTTCTCGTATGAAGTAATCAATGTTGTAAAACGGTGCATTCCTATTCCTTCGATCGTAGAGTGGCTCCTCACTAATCCAAGTCAATCATATATCACCAAAAATTATTTATTTATATAATTTTCTCGCTTCTCTTCTTAGAATACACCGGTGAATAATTTAATCGTATGCTATCGCCGATTATAAATGGTTAATATTCTCCACTGTAGCCAAGAATATTCTTCAAATGTGTAGCTCCGCTCGTTTCTGCGTCTTGCTTGTACGAATGTTATTTTTTGAGTATAATCTTAAACAATCCTTCCGCTGCTATATTTTTTTTTAAAAAATTCAAAATGAGCCTCTACTGTTCTGCAATGTCTTCGAAAATTATCCGTTCCGTGACGTACATAGCCTCCTATACGCTGCATGAATATGAAGTTCATTGCCTTTGTAGATCGCATGGGCCATACCTTCCTACGCCGCCATTTTGTAGTTGGTCTTCGAGATGCGAACGGGCACATTTAATCCCCCGACACAAAGAAAATATATTGGTCACGATATATTTTCTCATTGTTAACTTGAATCTCAAATGTGACTTTGCATCTCGTATATTCTTTGCCATTCCGATATTATCTATTCGATTATCGAATATCAGTGGATTGATATCGATTCTGTCTTAGTTGCATTAGTTTGTTTACATGACCCGTAACCATGTATTTAACAGCTGATTTTCTTCATTTCATCAGTCCTAATAAAGATATTTAATCCTTCCTCCTGGCGTATTTCACGATGGTAGGTCGTTTATTGGTTCTAGGCTTTATTGTTTCTTAAGTTCTTATTACATATGCTGATTCTCTTGAAAGTACAACTTGATGTTGCATGCATTATGTATGTTACGATATTTGCCATTTAAACTTGCTATTTCATAAGCATTATTCCCAAGTACGCGCTCGATTCTGTAGGGACCACTGTATAGCGGCAGAAATTTAGCACATATTTTTGCTGGTGCATTTGATATTGGTGCAGTTTTGACTAGAACTAGATCCCCTTGCTTGAAAGGTGCATGGAACTTCTTATTCCATACTCTTCTTAATCGTTTCTGGGATTGATCCTTGAGTCTCTGTTGGATCTTTAGATTTATTTCTTGGGGATCTGGCTTTTTCTCTAGCTGCATATAAAAATGCTGTCCCATGTTCTCTGTGGGTGAACATTTTTATGGGCTACGCTAGGAATCTGGGCAATTGATTGATTAACGGTGTTGTTTAAACTTTCAGCTATGATGTCTAGCATATCTATCCATTTCCAATGTTGTTGACTACAATATATTCTCCCGAATTTAGCGATCTCCTTCATATACCTCTCTACGGGATTAGCTGCTGGATGACGAACTGAGCATAACGTATGCTTGATGCCCTCATTTTTCATTCGATCGCGGAACATAACTGAGGTAAATTGTGTTCCCCTATCAGTAAGGATCCTCTCAGGTTTTCCCATTTCAGGAAATGTCTTATTAATGAGGCCGTGTAAAACTTGTTTAGTATTCTCTCTCTGAATTGCTTGCAATGAAATATATTTAGAGAATATGTCGATAACCACAAGTATATATTTCTTTCCCTTTCTAGCAGTGGGCAACTTTCCAAAAATATCTATTGCATAAATTTCCTGAGCTCTTGATGGTATAATTGGGATCGGTTTATGACCGCATATGTAATTGTTATGCTTTACTCTCTGACACACATCGCATGTTTTTGCTATGTTTCTTACTGATCTTCGTAATCCATTCCACGTGAATTTTTCCATTATCGTTCCAATGACCTTGTCTATGCCAGCATGTCCGGTCATCTTGTGAGTATGCCAGATTAATTCTCTTTGTAGCTCTTCTGGTATTACAATTCTTTTGCTGTTACTGATCTTGTCCACTACTTTCAGTAGTATCCCATCTACGATTTCATAGTTCCTTATGAATTCTGGCGTTGATTCCCTGTTCTCCAAGTTATCGATGATGATCTTCAATTTCTGGTCAGATTCCTGAAATTCTCTCAAATTTTCCAACTTTCTTAGCAGTTGTTCGTCTTGAGTATCCAATTCGATTGCTAGCACATCTTCTTCACTTTCATGTATGTTTCTATTTAACGCATCAGCTAAGATGTTTTGCTTTCCACTACAATGTGCGATCTTTAGGTCAAACTGTTGCGTGAATAACATCCATCGCGTTATCCTTTCGCTGATCATGACGGCTTTTAAACCAAAAGTCAACGCCTTGTGGTCTGTCCTTATCGTTACTGGGTACCCATAAATTATACGTCTCCATTGTTGTAATGCGTGCACTATCGCTAGTAGTTCAAGCTCAGTAGTGGTATAGTGTTGCTCATGTTTTCTAAGTTTCCTACTGGTAAATGCCAAATAAGTTCGTTTTTTGGTCTCGTTATCTTCTTGATATAGGCAGGCTCCTACACCAACGTGCGATGCATCAGCTTGAATTATGAATCTCTGTTGATAATCAGGATATCCCAGTTTGATACTTTTCTTCATCAGCTCTTTCATGTTGATGAAAGCTTGTTCTGCCTCTTCATTCCACTTCCATTTATTGTTGACCTTTAGCAAGTTCTGTAATGGTGCAGCCGTCTCTGTGTAACCTTCACAATGGTCTGAGAAGAATCCAGTCATCCCAAGAAATTGCCTTATATGCTTTACCTTAGTCGGCCTCGGGAAATCGCATATGGCCTTTATTTTTACAGGATTTGGTCTTATCCCTTCTCCATCGATCACGTGGCCTACAAAAAGTACTTGGCTTTGGCAAAATTTAGATTTCGATAGATTTATTTTGAAGCCAGTTCTCTGTAAATTACTTAATAGCTTTTCCAATTTGACACAGTGTTCTTCGAAAGTAGAGCTCGCAAAGACCAGATCATCAACATAACAATTTACGAAGTCCTTTACTTCACTCGTTAGGCTCCTGTCTAGTGCCCTTATCAATACTGCCGAACTGACCTTTAACCCGAATGGTAGGCGACAATAGGCATATGTTTGGTTATTAAACATAAAACCCGTTAACAACCGTGACTTCTCTTCAAGGACAATATGGTGAAATGAAGCCGTGCAGTCCATACTCGTAAAGTATTTCTGACCTCGAAATCTCTTTACAATGTCCTTAATCTTGGGAGCCTGACTATACTCTGGAATTAGTCTGGAGTTTAGGACACGAGCATCTAGGCACAAACGCAGTTTTCCATTGTTTTTCTTTACGATTACTATGGGATTCAGGAATGGAGTGGTAGTCTTCACGATCAATCCATCAACTAACATTTCCTCGATGATTTGTTTAACTTCAGTGAAATACTTCTCTGGCACATCATATATTTTTCCCTTGTATGGCGTCCAGTCAGTAACTATCAGTTTGTACTTGTAGTTAGGAATCTGCCCAGGTTTATCACTGAAAACTTCAATATATTTGTTTATGATGTTGTACAATATTCGTTTTTCTTCTGCTGGGATTGCAGCTTGAGTAATAGCCTCCCAAATTTCAGGTTTTTCGCAGCTTTCCTCTTCAATTGCAACGATTTCCTCAATTCTCATGATCAATTCCGGCTCTATTTCTGTGCTAAGATCTTTTTCTTCTAGTCCTCGGCTTTCTCCGTCCAATAGATCCACTTCTTTTCCCTCGATCTTCAACCACTCGTTCTCTTCAAGTGTGCTACTAATTTGGACTCTTTCTACAGTTCTATTTCCATCATTTTCTACTATCGGGAATCGAATTTCACCCTTTTCCATGTCAATTGTCATCCTAGAACTTATCATGAAGTCTATTCCAAAGATGACGTTGTATTTTATTTTCTTCATAACCATGAATGGGTGCTCGAATTCATATTTTCCGATCTTTATACTTAAATAGGCTTGTATCTTGCACTCAACTGACTTGTCTGGAATTATACCTCGGATTTTTACACCAGATACAGGTATGATCGGTATCTCTATTTTCTGGCTTAGCTCTTGGAATAAGGTATGTGACATTACACTTATGCTAGCTCCAGAGTCCACTAAACAGTACAATCGGGTGTCGAACACTTTCACAACTATTACTGGTAACTTGAATTTAGGTTGGGTTTCGTGACAGGTATCCTCTCTAATTAAATCCTCGGGTTGAATGTCCCAGTGATCTATTTGTGCTACTACCCAACTCCGAATTTTGACAACATTCTCAAACGGTTTAATATTTACAATTTCGTGTCTAGTTAGTTCGTCATCGGCGTTTTTTTTTCTCGCTCAGATGACTGGGAATTGTCTGTGTTCCCATGGCTCTCATGCTCTTTCCAGCCATCTTCCTGTCTCCTTCGTTTATAATTCTGAAGTTCGAGACTTTCTGCGCCTTCGAGGTCGCCGTTTATATCCTTATTTTTGATGGCTTCCTCCCATCGGCTCCTATTTTATCTCTGTTCCCTCAGCTCTTGGAGATATCACCTGTTCTCTTCATTTTGACTATATTGAGCAGGTCTTCTCCTCTCATCGTATCGCCTCCTGTTCCTCTGATATGGTCGACTTCTATTGTTCCCATATCGAGTATTATTCCTATACTGGAAACTATTTCTATTTCCAATTTGCCCAGATCTTCCGTGCTGTTGTCCACTGTACTGGCAATAACATTTCCTCGGTTCTTTGTTTTGGGCTCTGATACAATCTTCTGCCCTATTCTCATCACCCTTTTCTAGTCCGTGATTGGTGATTTCGGGACTAATTGTATTAACTGCTTCTATTTGTCTAAGATTTCTGGGGTTCCTCTCTATTAAGCACGATGACGTTAGGTCGATCTGTCTTAATCGTCTCTCCATGTCAATAGCAGTTTGTATGTCAGAGGCCGCTAGTAATCTCTGTATTTCAAGTGGTAATTGCTTCTGAATAGTTTTAATCGCCTCCAGTTCGCTAGGTGGAGAATCTAAGTCCTGAAAACGATGAAACTGAAAGGAGAATAAATCGCTGTAGCGAGTTTGGCCTGCAGTCGAAAATTTCCTCGAGTACAGCTCTAATCTTAGCTGTTGCTGGATCTCAGGATCCCAGAGCTTCCTCAGGAAAGCTACCTTAAACTCATCATAGTTGTGGAATGTGTACTTGAAAGCCTGGAACCAAATATTAGGGTTCCCGTCCAGATGTTTTTCAATAATTCGCAATTTCTTTTCCTCCTGAATCTTTCCTTCCTTAAAATATTCCTCGATGTCCCTAAGGAATTGCTTCGGTGAGGTCTTAGCCGAACCGTCGAAATGTTTCGGGCGGTCGTCGTAATTTTTAATAATATTAATTATCGTTCTTCCCTCACTCTGGTTACTACCGTTTCATATTTCTATATCTCTTCTAGTTGGGTCGCTTATTCCTGAAGGCGTGTTCTCTCTCTCATTAATCTGTACTTCTATTGCTCTTTGCCTATCGCTAGAGCTTGAGGCCATAGATTTCGCCGTATGTGATTCCACCTTCATCTCCTGTATTTCCCTTCTAACCTGCTTCATCTCTTCTTCTGTCTTTTCGATTTTTCGTTCCGATTCCACCTTGTTATCTTCTATCTTCTGTTTCAATTCATCAATTTTCTGTGCTACTTTGCTCGCAGCTTGGTCATATTTCTCATCTAAGTCTTGCTGTCTTAGATTTAATCCTTGCATACCAGCTGTTATATCATTTATTTTCTCCTGTTCCAATTTTCGGATCGTTTCCTGGCTCTCTGTTACCATTTCATTTATTTTATTTATTTCCTCGTGTATTTCTCTGTTTCTATTTTCCATGGTTTCCGTCAACCTCATCTGCATGTTTTGAATTTCGTTCTTAACTTCATATACTTCCGACCGTGTTTTCGCTGTTTCTTCAGTCGCTTCTTCTTGTTTCTTGCGTAGCTCATCGATCATCCCTTTGTGTTCATCTTCTATTTTCCTAACGACTTCTTCTAAAGATTCTTTCTGTTTCTGTTGCCATTCTTCTTGTTTCTTGTGCAATTCTTGCATCAACTCATAATGTTCTTTCTTTCTTTCTTCGCGTTGTTCTTGTTGCCATTCTTCTTGTTTCTTTTCTTGTTCCTTTTGAAATTCTCTAAACAATTCTTGTTGTTTTCGTTCCTTTTGTGTCCGTCTCCTTTCCTTCTCTTCTTCCAGCTTCCTCTCTTTTTCTTCTTGCTTTTTCTCTTTCTCTTCACGTTTCTGTCTCTCCCTCTGTCTTTCTTCTTCCAGCTTCTTCTCTTTTTCTTCTTGCTTTTTCTCTTTCTCTTCACGTTCCTGTCTCTCCCTCTGTCTTTCTTCTTCCAGCTTCTTCTCTTTCTCTTCACGCTCCTGTTTCTCCTTCCGTCTTTCCTCTTCCAACTTCTTCTCTTTCTCTTCACGTTCCTGTTTCTCCTTCTGTCTTTCTTTATCAAGCTTCTTCTCTCTCTCTTCTTGTTGTTTCAAAAATTCGAGAAACCATAATGGAGCTCCTTCTTGTTTCTCTTGTGCTCTTCTCATTTCCTCTTCCTGTTCCCTTCTTGTCTGTACTCTACCCTGTGTTGCCATTTTATGTCGAGTTCAATATATTCGTTACAATCTCTCAAGATTTCTAATAAACTCTCTATTTTGTTAAAAATTTCTAATTTGCCTATCAGTCCTCTAAGTTCACAGAATATCATATATAATATCACACACACCACAATAACTTAGTCTACAAGGTTTAAAATAGTTCAAAGTTTGCACTATATGCACTAGTGTCAAGTTTTCTATTCACTGAATGATAATATAGATGGACCTTCCTGGAGATCGGCACCATCCCACCAGATAGACCATCAACAACCAGACCATGAGTTCAGATCTATGATTTTGATCTCATTTCGGAACATGTTACGAAATAAGAAAATAAAATTCCGCTATACGGCATCCAATATTTATATGTATGGCCCTCAGCCTTTACCATAGTTAAAATCAACTAAATTTCATATCATATTAACTTAAAATCACCTTATCCTACATTACTGTTGTTAAGGAAAAGCAATAATCTAATAAACAACAATAATTCCTTATCAATATTCTTCACAGGTGCTACAATGTGGTAATAATTAAATAAATTACTCAATACATTGGTGACTCTTTTTCTATGCCCGATACCTACATTTCGGGCTTCAACACTGTACTGCCGATTAAGTAGTGTGAGTTATCGGACAATTTCTTACTCTCCCGCGATGTCTTTCTCTTCAGTCGCCACCCATTAATGCGACATTTAACTTGTTTCACCTTGGAGACCATTTCCAATACCTTTCTCACTTTATTTGACGTTCCCGCGGTGACTTTCTCATTAATTGTCTAATGTTGGTACGACATTTTAAATTTCCGCGGTGTCTTTCTCATTAATTGCTTCACGATTGGGCAGCTATTTCAACTCTCCCGCGGTGTCTTTTTCTTAAATCGTCCCACATTAGTGCGACATTTTCAACTTCTATTGGCGACTAATTCCAGTACCTTTCTCATTAATTGCTCCACGATTGGGCAGCCATTTTAAACTTGCAACCGCTCATGCAGCGGTCAGTGCCAAGTTATCCCGGTAGCTCTTGATTTCTTCTCAGGGTATTCCATTTTTCCGCTCATAAAATCTGTGATTTTATATATAATTATTTAACGTGGTTTCGAATGAGAATTTGTCCGCTGGAATACGCACCACAGGAGTATCTACACGCACAAGTACGAACCTGTGACCAATAACTTCAATGGGATCTCTTTCCGTTTATAGAACTAATCAATTGCTTATTTCTAAGAAACTTATTAACTAACTTACAACTAGACGTTACCCGAACAGAAATTAAAACACAGTCACTTACTAAAAAAAATATAAGATTATTTATTGACTAGAATAAAGTTCGATGTGAGATGAAATGAAACCTGGGTAGTATAAATTGAGTAATATTTAATCATTGAAAGACTAGAGTCAGCGCTGGCTCAAATTAAATAAAATAATTAAAGCTTAAATGTTTACATTCTCTCATAACTGATGTTCAAATTCATATTAATACATATCTCAATATTCGTAGCCATGTTCCGAAAAGTATTTCATTTGCACCAATTATATTCGAGATCACTGAGCATTCATGGAATCAAATAAAAATACACATTGCGAATACTGTCCCATTAATTATTAAAATTATCCTCACAACATATAAGTCGTCATGCTGAGCTAAAATGAATGATTCGTTAACTTGAAAACGTAATAAAATTACATGGGAAAAAGTTAGATTGTAAACGTAATCTGCTCATATTTTCACGTAATTATTTCCCAAACATACTCTTGTGTGAGTATTAAATTGTAAAAGTGTTCTCCAACTTTCCATTCATAAATTATAATCATTCATAGATCTGAACTCTGATTATTTGGTCACATATTTCGAGTACGCACAAGTAACACACTCACGGGCTAAGACAATACCCCCCTAAAGCCTACGACATATGGCTCCTAACTAACCATTATAATATTCTTCATATTTAAAATACTCGAATTAAAATCATTATTGCATGAAAAGAAATAAACATCTAACTAACTATTCAAGTAGTTTCCAATCCGCACACTCCTCTATTAATGGCTCAATGTGCTCTAGCATTCTGCTCTATCTCAATATTTCATATGTAAACGAGCTACTCAACTTGTATGGATAGTATAAAATTAAATTATTGCGTATTATCCTGTAACGTCACCGCACCACGAAATATTAGATGTATACTAAGTCATGAGTCTAGTGAACTATACATTAAAGTACACTCTTATTCACAGTACCTGTTATTTACCAATGTCAGACATAAATATAACTGTCACGATACACACTTCTACCATAATATATGTCTATCTTACCTTAAAATGGTCACCTGCGCGATGTTCTCTCCTTGTCATATTCTTTCAAATATGGCACAGAAACTCACTTTGTAATTCTAATATAACGTTATCTCGTCGAATGGCAATCCTTACACTTCCCGTAGAACATAAACAAACCTCTATACTTTAACTATTCATCAATATACTCCAATAAATAATCACATTTCAACACTATTCCAACGTCACTTTAACATAACACCGGCTTTCAAATAGCCGTATGCATATAGCCATTACTCCCAAAACTATATGCTACATATTTTAGAATTGCCTTGCATAAATACGCAGTTAATAACCTTTATCTTAACGACAGTAGTACGAGTTCAATGCTCTCTTTCTATGAAGAAAGGAATACTTAATTTGACAATAATCATCGTATCGCGCAGGTACTTCGTGACGTAATCTATATTCAGGTAAGCGAGATTAATCGAAATTTCACTAGTAAATTAGACTCATTGCTACTAGGTCTTCAGAAGTGACACTTCTATCTTTTATCCAAACTAGTTTCCACTGTAATTATTCAAGTGCGGTAACCTGTATATGTCATCTAACATTCTAATTCTACACTTCCATCTTATCTTAAAGCCTTAAGATATCTCACACTTCACTTATATTACACACGCGTTCTTAATTACTTCAAACATATCACCAAATATTCAGCACATGCCGAGTTAGATTGAGGGTGCAGATTACAAGAAACTACTCTACTAAATAAATGTATGGACTTAGCTCGTCAGTTGCTACGTTTGGATTGGTTGTTGCTCCATCCATCGGTTGCAGCTAGACCCTCCGATCGGATCTGGATCTCTGGTTGGATTGCATGTTCATGGTCATCAGCTGGTCACATAGCTCGCCGGTCCACTCCTACTCGTCCGGTCTTTTGGCTGGCCGGTGCTCATCCACGTCATCATGTCCACTGATTGGCCGGTCCAATCATCTACAGCTGGTCCTCTGGCTCGACGGTGCATATCCCCAGTTCAGTCCATCTTGTTAATTTAGCAGACAGTCATCATTTTGAATCTGTAGACAACGAAGAGAATTCCATTTGCGCAGTAATTAGTCATGATATATTCCATATTTCTTTTATTAATAATAATCGTCGAAGTTTTTCTTTGCTCTAAAAATTTCTCCGTAAATAGTTATTAGGTTTACTGCTACGGTAGTGACTATCTTCTCGTATGAAGTTATCAATGTTGTAAAACGGTGCATTCCTATTCCTTCGATCGTAGAGTGGCTCCTCACTAATCCAAGTCAATCATATATCACCAAAAATTATTTATTTATATAATTTTCTCGCTTCTCTTCTTAGCATACACCGGTGAATAATTTAATCGTATGCTATCGCCGATTATAAATGGTTAATATTCTCCACTGTAGCCAAGAATATTCTTCAAATGTGTAGCTCCGCTCGTTTCTGCGTCTTGCTTGTACGAATGTTATTTTTTGAGTATAATCTTAAACAATCCTTCCGCTGCTATATTTTTTAAAACAATTCAAAATGAGCCTCTACTGTTCTGCAGTGGCTTCGAAAATTATCCGTTCCGTGACGTACATAGCCTCCTATACGCTGCATGAATATGAAGTTCATTGCCTTTGTAGATCGCATGGGCCATACCTTCCTACGCCGCCATTTTGTAGTTGGTCTTCGAGATGCGAACGGGCACAGCCTCATTTCAAGTACCTTTGTTTCCACCTGTTTTCACCCGCAATTATTTTCGTTATTTTAATGTTTGTTATTTACAATTCATGAATTAGACATCCTGAGTCACTCCGGTACTGTAAACGTGGTCTTAAAACAGGCCAATCTAATGACTTTCATTCAGGAATTGACTTATTTATTACAGAATACACTTATCTGCAACTACTAGGAAACTGAATTAGCTTTGCTGCACCTTGATTTATATTTGCTTCGTGCACTGCTATCCTGGGTGAATACATGCTATCTTTGTTAGCGAGACACAGTGTTTCCAGCGCCCTCTGTCTTCTGATACCGGCAAGAATACATTTATTATTTTCAAATACCTGTCTTAGTCTCATCCTTAGCTTTGACGATATGAACGTGACTGAGGTGAGAGCGATGCTAGTAAGGTCATTTCTTATGCAGCCAGTCCCTGTTATGAACGGTGTGAAAATATCAATCACTTGGTGCGTGCTTTCCGGTGGGCATAGGGGACTGATACATAATAACAGCAGATGATTCGCAGAGGAAAGCAACGGGGAACTGCCTAGTCTTACGCCATGCAGATCTGTTGAGGATCCAACTAGCCTTAAAGATGAGCACTCAACGCAAAAGTACACGAAATGGCAGACCTGTTGTAGCTTCATATTTCCTACCTGACATTCAACCTTCTCAGGTTTCTTCCCTACTCTCATAACTTTCACCTTGAAAACGCTATTTTTTATATCTCACTCACTTCACCTCTTTTCAAGTTCAAGGACTTGAGCAGTCTGCCATCAAGACCAAGTGGTCCGCTGAGGCCAAACTGCTTAGTACAATACATTTCCACCAATTAAAAGTCATATCATTTCTTTGAGTAGATGGTCCGTGTATAGTATGAATAACAAGAATGAAATTTTACAGCCTTGTCTAAAACGAACAGTAACTAACTCGATTATCTACGCCTGCGGCCCGATTGTCAATATACATGCCTCTGATTGCCAGTAATAACATACCTCTAATCCCATAATCCTCCAGTACGGCTAACCCCATTTTTCACGGTACTCTGCCATATACTTTCCTAGACCTACGAAACATACTGCTTGTAGAAAAGTTCAACAGTCCACTGCGATACTCAAACAAAACCAGCAATTTTACTCACCGTAGGGCCATGGGCAGGGCCAAGCACGATAGACACTCTGTTACATCCATGTTGAGGTGCAGTGTCCGTTTGAAACATCAATGTCTCCATGATCGCTGCTAACTTGCGCTCACGTGGAAGAAGTGTGCGTGCGGTTGACCACGGAACTCGTTCTCTGCGCCATTTGTATGCGCTGAGTGCGTGCGCACTAGGGTGAATCATGTTTTGTCCAGTGAGCTAATTTTTCTGCGTCTGTTACAGCTTTATGGGAAAATGAACAGTAGAATTTTAATAAAACTTGGTATTTCAACTTAAAATAAGGTCAACTAGGACCTTAAACTATTCAAAATATTTCGCCAAGAAGGGGTGCTTGAAAAGGGGCCTAGGGACCGCAACTCAATGTGTCTTTCTTACGGTTGCGAATTTTTTTCTGACCTCTTTTCCGATAAGTTACAGTAAAATAAAAGGGAAATATCAGTGTTAGCCATGTTGAAGTCCAAGAGCCGGTAACTAGTTCTACGCACAGTGGCAATGTACGCTTGAATATTAACGGTACTTAGCTTTCTTGTATAACGGAAGTAAGAGATAAGATTAGGATCATCAATAATATAAAACATATGGGCTATACAAGAAGATGGACCCTGTTTATTTAATTTGTACTTCACGAAATATACATTGGACATGAACGATCTACATGCCAATGAACAGTTTTGTTGACCACGGTTTATAAATATTCAATTTATCCCGCTGTGCTGCACGGCAAACATCTGAGCAGTAGCCAAACTCATTTCACACGAAAGAATGCATGGCTCGTGTTAATGAGTGCACCGCAGCAGTGATACGGTTCAGCAGGTCGGCCAGAGTTGTTGGTAGAGATGGCATTTAAAACGTATCCTTAACATAGCCCCATAAGAAAAAGTCACATGGCGTGACATCAACTGACCTCGAAGGCCAGAATTTTAGAGCTAGGTCTTCCTTTCCTATGCAACCTATCCATCGCCGAGGAAGTGACATCAAGGTGCCAATGAGGCGGAGCTCCATTCTTTTGGAAAATGAAGTCTTGTGACTCTATTGCAAGTTGGGAAAAACCATAGTTTCAACATATCCAGGTACGTTATTCCACTTACGGTGCGTTCCGCAAAAAGGCATTGTCCATACAGGTTTTCTTCCCTGATAAGGCACAGAACACGTTCAGTTTAGGAGAGTCTTTCGCGTGTTCGAACGTTACATGGGGATTTTGTAGGTCCCATATGAGAGTATTGTGTTCTTTCACGTGTCCACTAATATGGAACGGTGAGTAAAATTGCTGTATTTGTTGGTGTTTTGCAGTGAACTGTCCGACTTTTCCACAAGCCGTGGTGTGCTACACCTGGCCACGAAACACGAACATCATAATTGTGGTGGGGAAAAGATCCTGACTGAGAGAAACCGGATACGCGTTTCAGGGTTCGGGAATCAAAGTCGCTTCCAAACCCGACAGGAATGTCTGCAGTCAGTGAATGAAGGTCCATCCCAAGCGGTTAGTGAGAGAATTTTGCGACGGGAACTGATGCAATGAATATTTGGAGTCGGTCACCTCGGAAGAGGCCAATGATCACACAGGCACATCAAGCCGAACGTCTTCAATGAGCTAGAAATCATCGAACTTGGTTAGTAGCTGATTGGCAGTACGTAATGTGGTCCGACGAATCACGTTTATGCCTGCATCCTAATGATTCATTTCATCGAGTGCACCGAAGGCCAAATGAAGCATTTCATCCAGGATGGGTGCAAACTCACGTTCAAGCCGGAGGAGGTGGGTCAGTGATATTTTGGGGTGTTTTTCGTATCATGAATAGGGCCCGCTAACTGAGGTGACCACTAACACCATCACTCTATTACATATCGATTGGCCTGCAAAATCACCTCATTCAAATCCCATTGAAAATCTGTGCGGCAAATTGGAACAGTGAATAAAACGCTGACATCCGTATCCCCGCAATTTGGTGGAATTGCACGATAAAATATGGACTCACATCTTAACCGAATCCAGGCGGTTATCAAGTACAAAGGCAGAGTTACATGGTATTAACACATGGGTGACGGGCCCCGAGAAATCTCGTAGTACGCTCGCCAGCGGTAGGTGACGGGCCCCGAGAAATCTCGGTTTTATTCACGACATTATTTTCGGTCTTCCTGTGACATCTCTTGACCATATCTTGAACTATTTCGGCCATCCACATTGAGTAGAATAAATCGTAGATGTATATCTGCCACTTTTCTTTTATTCACGGCCTCTTTTATTCTTTGATTTAGTTTCGAAACGTCGACCTTCTTTCTGCCGGTTCAGTCAATGACAAGATGGAGCGCCCGCGGAATACGGTGTTAGCTGACGACGATATTTTAGAAGAATTATATGCCGATGATCGTTCAAATGGAAATAGTCTAATGAATTAGTGGAAACTGAATGTGAGAGTGATAGCGGAAGTGATATTCAAGCCTCTACAGGCCGTAATTTACCTAGTGTACTTATTTATTCAAGTGATTCTGACGACGACAACGATGTAAACATTAATGATGTGTTAGGAATTGACGCTGAATATGGTTTTGTAAAGGCAGATCCACTATTACTAGGGGAATTGGAGAGTACCCATACCAACTTTAAAGATAAAATATTGACTGGTTTAATATTTATTTACGTTTTTATAATCAAGTGCACCCTAGTATGCTTAGTAGAAAAATGTCCGATCCACAGGGTATGTGACAAGTTCAAGCATACGGTCACCAATGTGTTAAATTATCATTGTAATGATTGCTCCAGGAGTGACTAATATTTTGTTCGGTGAGCCTATTTCACATAGCGGTTTCTGCAAGCAGAATGACGATAAATAATAAAAGATCACATCACAATCCATTCCTAAAAGTGTTTTATGTTGTTCTACAGTTTAACATGAGATGAATTCCAAGATAGTACTTTGCGCAAAGTTCACAATATTACGAACTCTCCAATCGTAGCTCGAATTAACTACAAAAGAATGTTCATAATAAAAATCCTAGTACTGAACTAGAGTCATTTTCGGGAAAGCCGGGTAAGAGACAGGCGCAATGACCCACAGTAGGTCATCAAAATATCACAGAATATTTTAAATTATCTCTACTACCCATTATCAAATACCACCTCAAACTCCTCCCAACATACCGCAATAAAAATGTCTTTAATGGATTTTGTTGAATCATGCAGAACCACGATATACTGAACCCTTGAACTTACCATTCCATCGTTGGTCGGCCACGGCTGCTACAGTAGAACAATCTAGAACTCTTAAATCATGGGTCGTTGCGGGAATAAATTCGGTCACGATCTTAACCAAACGATGGGGTTCAGAAGAGAGCCTAACTACTTGAAATGAGGAGCAAAATGTGCTTACTAACTTTTATTAAATCGAAATAGCACGACAACATTATTAATTTTATATACATTCTTGAAATTAAAAAAAATGAATTATTTATTTTTGAATGTTTCAAACACAGTCACATTGCATAGCGTTGTTTTATTTCTTACAATATCGAAGAGTTGCTTTGGAGAAGTGAGTACATTAGTGGACAGCGAAACTGAAAAACTGAATTAGGGAAGACCTGAAAACCGGGCACCTATTATTCCAAACGAGAACTGAGAGTTAATCCACACGATCCGTGGAAAATCTGACTTTCAACAAGTAGAACGCCTGATTTTCTCTCAATTAAGGTTATCCACCAGTCGAATACCCTTTACGGATACGGAACACCCGCCGAATGGACCCTTAATCGAACCAAATTGACTATCAGTTGCTTTAGATAGGTTGCGAAATATTATGGGAAAGCATGGTGTTCACTACGAGTTAACAGCATCATTCACAATTGAAATAAAATTCCACCATGTATTTGTCATTCATGACACCCTTAAGTGATAAGGTAATCCCGATGCTAAATGTGCATCACCCAAAACAGCTGTTCGGAAGGAACCAACAACAACATGATCCGTGAGGATCCTACGTTATGTCGTTCTAAAGGAACAAAACTGTGAAATGCAGGAAACACTTATTCATCATGCATTTAGAAGAAATGCCAAACACTGAAGTTAATTAAAAAGTGGAAAGTCACTTGAAAAGTATTATTATCGAACCGATTTTCAGGTTAGAAATGGTTTTGTTACGCTTAATAAAATTACCAGTCCACATTAAAATATCACAACTTTAAGGAATTCTTTCCCTTGGAAAACAATGACTACCATTACAGATCTATCTATTTATTGTCTGTCCCAACACACTAATTATAAAGTGATTACTTAATTAAAGTCAACTACGAATAAAATGAAAATACGACAAAGATTGAAAATAAAATAGTGTTGCTGGCTGACGAATCGAAACCGCATTAGCAACTCAAGTCTCACACTAATACACTGAGTGTCAATATGCACACTATCAAAACGAAACGGACGTCAGAACGATAAAACAATTAAGTCCGTAAAATAAATTAACATATCGAAGTCATTAAAGCTTGCAATTATTATTATTATATCTGAGACTTGAGTGTGTACAGCTGACATCCCAGACCTATCGTCGGGCTCACTTAAAATCTGTACATCCTAACACTAATCTCTATGTACATGATACCTTCCAAATTCTATCGTCGGGCGTGAACTAGGACGTCTCATCATCAGTAACTCCAAGGATAACATGTGACGTCCTAAATCTATCGTCGGGCGTCAATGTGGGTCGTACTACGCATCCCTTAACATATCAGGCGAACTAGCAATTTCAAACAAACTCTGACATTTCAATACTAAACCTAGTCAGACTAATAACACACAACGGAACAACGTCTCTTACTATTAAACGAATGCAAGTCGAAAAATACAGTAAGTCTCTATATCGTTACAATGCGTGAACTCGAAAATAAATATACGTAACGAACAATTCTCCACCTCAAACACAATCTCAGCCTGTGCAACGAAGTTTTAGGGAAGCAATGATAATACCCAACACACGTCTACCATAGTGGATGCCTTCAAAATAATAATCATCACTACCGCATTAGAAACTCACAAATCGCCTATCGTCACTTCCAACTATTTATATCAATGACATATCCAGTGAACGAAATTCAATACAACACCAACCATGCGTCCTAAATGCTCTTTTATCCTTGAGGTCACATTATCTTAATATTCATACGGGCTTTACGTAACAAATCACTAAACGTTTACTACCATGATTTTTAACCTTTTACTAGAGTCGTTTTCACTTGGGATCTTACTATTAAACTACGGTGCTTCACACAGTAGTCGTCTCAAATTTCGGATTGGTAGCGGAAAACACTACAGCCTGTCTCAATACAGCATGTTTCCTAAATACTTCCTCGGTAAAATATAGCCTGTCTCAAACTCATTCTACTCGCCTTATTCCAGCGGTATCACTTAAAATCCAGGCTTCATTTCATCTTCAATATTCCTATCCCTCTCATCTCAACATACATATAAATTCTTTGCTCTCAATACCTTTTTCTTATATTTCCAAGACCCTTTTTCATCATTCAATCCTCCGGTGAAAACAACAACCACTATAAAACACACCTCTTACTTTACTGTTATTATGACTTTCGGATCTCGAGAATCCCAGACCACACCGCGATTTTTCGTATCATTGTTATACACGATGCCTCGAAATTTTACTCCCCATGAATAAATGTAACTCTATCGAATTTCACTGAAATTTTCTAAATGCCTGCGATCCTTGTAAAATATACAGGTTAAATGCACCTTTTTAACATAGAAAAAATTTCTTTATCCCGCGGTAGACATTATTATTATTATTATTATTATTATTATTATTATTATTATTATTATTATTATATTAAACATTTCCGAATTCAACTCATCTTAGAAATTTAGGTATTCGCCACGACTAATTTACACTTATAACTTCCCAAAAATTCCACGCTTTGGACAATATCTCACTGAACATTAACACCAAATTTTAAACGTCGCATTTTACAGTTTCTTGACCTGAAATTTACACACTAAAATTTTCACACGCTGACAAAAAATTACAACACCTTTCGCCTGATAATTACAAATATCAACCTGACAATCATCTTGAAAAATTTGTTGGGACGGAACAATAACATCTAACTACGACATAATACAAATATAGACAGACCTGCACAATGGAGTCATTCCCAGTATTCTGGCTACATCGTCGCCAGCTGACCTCGTACTTTAGCCGTACATTTTCACAAATAACATTTTCATTTCCAACATCTCACTCTTACAAACACTGCCTTTTTCACACAATACAAAAATTACCATACAAATCACGCACTTTTCTCTATAAATTACACCACGAACTTCCCTCGTTCTGCAGTCAACTGCGACTGTCTGACTCGTTCCCAGAGTTGTCTCTCTCAGTTACTCCAATAAAACAGGTGTTCAACAGATAAAGGGAGCAGAACTACTCTGAATAGCTTCCCCAACTCTCTTACCACTTTCAAACGTACATGAGATGATATAATAAAATCTACTGTGTATATTTTAACAAACGCCTACACTTTCATAGTTCGTCGGCAAACGTTCAGAACTTTTTCAATCACCTTCTCTTCCTAACCGAGTATGTGGACCTCAGCCACGGACATGTATTTAGTTATTTGTAGATCAATCTGGTGCAATTTTCCACTGACGACGGGCGTAAGCTCCCGCGGCTTCAAGACCCAGATCGACACTGAAAAATATACGGTGGGCGGTTCCTTTTATAATCTCAGGAGGGACGCTACCCACACTATTAAGCTTGATTGCGTAATCTGCCAATTTTGCGTCCAATAGACCGATTTTTATGAGACTTGTCCCAGAATTCCGGACAGGCTTGCAATTATTTTAGATGTTAATCTTATAATTTTATCACACTCACAACAGGGGAAATAAATTATTTCTGCCCGGGCGTTTCGCGCGTTTTCTTCATCCCTTGACCTTGGCACGTGTAGCTAGTTCACTGATCTTACGCTGACATGTACTTAGGCTTAACTGAATTTATGTTTTTTCCTGGGGGCTCTGTCTTCACGTAGGGTTTACGAATAATTTAACTTATTTATTTCTTTATTTGCTGTATTGCCAAAATCCCTCGTTATATAGAATTCCTTGAATTTAAAGAATTATCGGGCACTCGAGGTCCACCGAGGTGTCACGGTATTTCACGAGCTTGCCGTGAGTGAGACCCTTCCCACGCGACATCGGGGCTCTTAGGAGCGCAACATGGCTGCCCTCAAAAATAAAAGTAGCTCGTTGATACCAAATAAATATTGAGAAAAATATATAATTTTCTCACCGTAGAATTATGGGTTCAATACATTATATAATTCACCGTTAACGCACCCTGACAATGAAATCTCGTGACGAGTAAGTTGTTCTACAGTTTAACTTGAGATAAATTCCAGGATGGTACATCACACAGAGATCACAATATTGCAACCTCTCCAGTCGCTGTTCCAGTTAAATAGAAAAGGATATGCCTGGCCGATATTTAAGCGTTCCTTGACTGCGATATTTCAACTCCTTCACACGAAGTATCTGAATACACACAATGCCTTTTATTGTGTAATGAAACACCGAAAAAGCTCTATCCTCTAATTAAAATATGCGGGAGTCTGACCTTAATTAGGATTACGTCGTTAAATCCACTTAGTGTGACACGTATTGGTTCACTGACAGACGGTCGATAAAAACAACACAAGAATGAACGCATCATTAAAATACTTCCAGTGTTAATATAAAAGTGCAACTCGTCGATATTGACTATAGTGTAAAAGCAAGCTCAATGGGTTTTATTGCAGGAGGCTTGATAGACGAGTGACCTAGTCATCAGATTCTAAATAATCCGCCCACCGTCCAAATGCTAGAAAGTGTATGTAGAATTTGTGAGATTAAAATTCACGTCCCTGTGGCCCAGATTCCATTGTAATTCTGTAGGGGATGTGGTTGTAATCACGTTATGAACAGTCACTTAAAAGCTGGACGTTTGCTTGCTTTCATTGCGCATTACGATAAATATGAAATGACTTCATCACACCAGGTTCTTTGAGCAAGTACACTGACTGACAGAGCAAATGCAACACCAAGAAGGAGTGGTTCGAAAGGGATGAAAGTTGGGGAAAAAACAGAGACGGCACGGACGAGTAATTGATGTTTATTTCAAACCGATGTGCAGGTTACACAATGCGCACGGCATCGACTCAGTAGGATGTAGGACCACCGCGAGCGGCGATGCACACAGAAACACGTCTAGGTACAGAGTCAATAAGAGTGCGGATGGTGTCCTGAGGGATGGTTCTCCATTCTGTGTCAACCATTTGCCACAGTTGGTCGTCCGTACGAGGCTGGGGCAGAGTTTGCAAACGGCGTCCAATGAGATCCCACACGTGTTCGATTGGTGAGAGATCCGGAGAGTACGCTGGCCACGGAAGCATCTGTACACCTCGTAGAGCCTGTTGGGAGATGCGAGCAGTGTGTGGGCGGGCATTATCCTGCTGAAACAGAGCATTGGGCAGCCCCTGAAGGTACGGGAGTGACACCGGCCGCAGCACATGCTGCACGTAGCGGTGGGCATTTAACGTGCCTTGAATACGCACTAGAGGTGACGTGGAATCATACGCAATAGCGCCCCAAACCATGATGCCGCGTTGTCTAGCGGTAGGGCGCTCCACAGTTACTGCCGGATTTGACCTTTCTCCACGCCGACGCCACACTCGTCTGCGGTGACTATCACTGACAGAACAGAAGCGTGCCTCATCGGAGAACACGACGTTCCGCCATTCCCTCATCCAAGTCGCTCTAGCCCGGCACCATGCCAGGCGTGCACGTCTATGCTGTGGAGTCTGGTAGTCTTCTGAGCGGACGCCGGGAGTGCTGGCCTCCTTCAAACAATCGACGGGAAATTGTTCTGGTCGATATTGGAACAGCCAGGGTGTCTTGCACATGCTGAAGAATGGCGGTTGACGTGGCGTGCGGGGCTGCCACCGCTTGGCGGCGGATGCGCCGATCCTCGCGTGCTGACGTCACTCGGGCTGCGCCTGGACCCCTCGCACGTGCCACATGTCCCTGCGCCAACCATCTTCGCCACAGGCGCTGCACCGTGGACACATCCCTATGGGTATCGGCTGCGATTTGACGAAGCGACCAACCTGCCCTTCTCAGCCCGATCACCATACCCCTCGTAAAGTCGTCTGTCTGCTGGAAATGCCTCCGTTGACGGCGGCCTGGCATTCTTAGCTATACACGTGTCCTGTGGCACACGACAACACGTTCTACAATGACTGTCGGCAGTAGTATAATTGGATGGTTCGGCCGCCACCGCCACCTCCGGCTCTCGGGAGAGGCCTCCACCTCCCGCGGGAAATTTGAATTTTGGCGGGAAATTTGAATTTTGGCGGGAGATTTGAATTTGTAAACAAAGCCACGTGCTTTTTGACAGCTGTCATCGACAACAACGCAACGCTAACCTCACTGCTGCCATCTTGACGGGCCTAAACCTCACTAGTGCCAACTTAACCTAACTAGCGTGAGGTAAACAAACCCACGTGTTTTTTGACAGCCACGTGCTTTTTGACAGACAACAACGCATCGCAAACCTCAGTACTGCCATCTTGACGGACCTAAACCTTAGTGGTACCAACTTAACCTCACTAGCGCGAGGTAAACAAAGCCACGTGCTTTTTGACAGCCACGTGCTTTTTGACAGATTGGTAAACAAAGCCACGTGCTTTTTGACAGACAACAACGCATCGCTAATCTCAGTACTGCCATCTTGACGGGCCTAAACCTTAGTGGTACCAACTTAACCTAACTAGCGCGAGGTAAACAAAGCCACGTGCTTTTTGACAGCCACGTGCTTTTTTGACAGCTGTCATCCGCCATCTTTGAGCACTGTGCTGCCCTCTATATCGCAGTAGCTGCAAAATTCGTCACCTGTCATCGACAGTGCTGCCATCTTGACGGGTCTAAACCTTAGTGCTACCAACTTAACCTAACTAGCGCGAGGTAAACAAAGCCACGTGCAGCTGTCATCCGCCATCTTTGAGCACAGTGCTGCCCTCTTTAGCTACTTACCTTTGAAATGTGGTGGCGGATAATTTGAAAAATGCTTTTTTGACAGCAGCCATCTTGCATCGCTAACCTCAGTGCTGCCCTCTTTAGCTAGTTACCTTTGAAATGTGGTGGCAGGCAATTCCACGTGACAGCAGCCATCTTTAATCAAGGGAGCACCGTGCTGCCCTCTATGTGGTGGCGGCAAATTGAAAAATTCCACGTGCTCTTGTTTGAAAACAAACTCACGTGCTTTTTTTTGACAACTGTCATCTGCCATCTTTAATCAACAGAGCACAGTGCTGCCCTATTTATCGATTCCACATGACAGCAGCCATCTTTAATCAAGAGAGCACTGTGCTGCCATCTTTAGCTAGATACCTTTGAAATGTGGTGGCGGCAAATTGAAAAATTCTACGTGCTCTTGTTTGAAAACAAACTCACGTGCTTTTTTGACAGCTGTCGTGCAGCTGTCATCCGCCATCTTTGAGCATAGTGCTGCCCTCTTTAGCTACTTACCTTTGAAATGTGGTACGTCATCCGCCATCTTGCATCGCAAACCTCAGTGCCGCCCTCTATGTGGTGGCAGACAATTCTACGTGACAGCAGCCATCTTTGAGCACAGCGCTACCCCTCTTTGTGGCGGCGGGAAATTCCACGTGCTTTACAAACCTATATGCTTTTCTGACAGCTGTCATCCGCCATCTTTAATCCAGAGAGAACAGTGCTGCCCTCTATGTGGTGGCGGTAAATTCCACGTGCTTTACAAACCTATATGCTTTTCTGACAGCTGTCATCCGCCATCTTTAATCCAGAGAGAACAGTGCTACCCGGTGGCGGCAAATTCCACGTGCTCTTGTTTGGAAACAAAGCCATGTGCAGCTGTCATCCGCCATCTTTGAGCACCGTGCTGCGAGCAATTTCGTCAGTTGTCATCCGCCATCTTTAATCTACAGAACACCGTGCTGCCCTCTTTATGGCTACTACCCTAAGCACGTGGTAGCGGGCAATTTGAAAAGTTCTGTTAGCTATCATCCGCCATCTTTAATCACCGTGCTGCCATCTTTAGTTGAAATGTGGCGGCAGATAATTTGAAAAATGCTTTTTTGACAGCAGCTATCTTTGAGCCCCGCGCTACCCTCTATGTAGTGGCGGCAAATTCTACATGCTTTACAAACCCACGCGCTTTTTTTGACAGCCATCTTTAAGCAACAGAGTACAGTGCTGCCCTCTTTGTTGTGGCGGCAAATTCCACGTGCTCTACAAAGCTACATGCTCTTTTCACGGCTGTCACCCGCCATCTTTAACCAACAGAGCACTATGCTGCGGGCAATTTCGTTAGCTGTCATCCGCCATCTTTAATCAACAGAGCACCGTGCTGCGGGTAATTTCGTTAGCTGCCATCCGCCATCTTTAATCCACAGAACACCGTGCTGCCCTCTTTATGACTACTACCTTAAGCACGTAGTAGCGGGCAATTTCGTTAGCTGTCATCCGATATCTTTGAGCACCGTGCTGCCATCTATGTGGTGGCGGCAAATTCTACATGCTTTACAAACTCACGCGCAGCTGTCATCCACCATCTTACATTGCAAACCTCAGTGCTACACTCTATGTGGTAGCGGATAATTTTAAAAAGAAAAATTCTACAGCAGCCATCTCTCGACGCTAATTGCACAAGATGGTGGCTATACATGACTCCTTAAAGGTGCTCATGCAAGATGATCGCTATACATAGACGCCCTTGGGATGCTTGCGCAAGATGGCGGTTATACAAGGCTCCTTATGAGGGATGCTTGCGCGAGATGGTGGTTGCTCTTATGAGGCGGCTCAAGGATCCATGGCTAGAGACGCCCTAAGGATGCTTGCGCAAGATGGCGGATGCAAGATGGCGGCTATACATAGCTCCTTATGAGACAGCCAGTACAACATGTGATCAGAACATTGATTGATGTGTTCAGAACACAAAATAAGTAGAATCGAACGCTGTATTAGGGGGATACCTTTGTTTAGATTGAAACATAACAAGACTAGAATTGAACACTGCACTCGATGTCGGAAGATCAGATTGAAACATAACAAGACTAGAATTGAACACTGCACATTGATTGATGTGTTCAGAACACAAAATA
The DNA here is from genome assembly GCF_040414725.1 of Anabrus simplex. Taxonomy (NCBI): domain Eukaryota; kingdom Metazoa; phylum Arthropoda; class Insecta; order Orthoptera; family Tettigoniidae; genus Anabrus; species Anabrus simplex. Next base: position 318,041,777 of record NC_090271.1, read on the forward strand.
AGTAGAATCGAACACTGTACTCGATGTCGTTAACTTCAACATGTGATTAAAACATTGTCTGGTGTGTTCAGAACATTACATAAGTAGAATCGAACGCTGTACAACATGTTAGTGGATACCTTTGTTCTAAGAAGATCAGATTGAAACATAACAAGACTAGAATTGAACACTGCACTCGATGTCGTTACATGTGATCAGAACAATGATTGATGTGTTCAGATCACGAAACAAGTAGAACCGAACACTGTACAACATGTCAGGGGATACCTTTGTTTAGATTGAAACATAACAAGACTAGAATTGAACACTGCACTCGATACAACATGTAATCAGAACATTGATTGATGTGTTCAGATCACGAAACAAGTAGAACCGAACACTGTACAACATGTCAGGGGATACCTTTGTTTAGATTGAAACATAACAAGACTAGAATTGAACACTGCACTCGATACAACATGTAATCAGAACATTGATTGATGTGTTCAGATCACGAAACAAGTAGAACCGAACACTGTACAACATGTTAGGGGATACCTTTGTTTAGATTGAAACATAGCAAGCCTAGAATCGAACATTGTTTGATGTGTTCAGTACAACTTCAATGATTAACACACACACTGTGCACATATCGCATAGCTAACACTTCAAATGATTTACTTAGTACGAAAAAAAAATCTATACCGCGTAGCTAACTCGTTCATCACACTGCTAAGACGCCTAGTAATTGTGAATACACTCATACGAAAATCAAGAAAGCACACTGCGTAGCCAACTCGCTCGACTCACTCGCTTAGTAATTGCAACACACACGGATAAGAATGTTGTGAGATACTTACATGTTTTTTAAGGGGAGGGTGAAAGATCATAAATTATATGTACACATGTTGTCTCCTCCAAGTTGTAAGATGAAATAGACGCAGTACTGCGAGTTTCCGCTCTAGCTGGCGAACGGAAGTAGCATGATATCTCAGCAAAAAATAAAAATACGCGTGAGCTTGCAAGTCAGACACAATGATGGATACCGCGATTCAAATCCTGGCAACTTATGCCGTCGGGAAGGGCATCTAGCTAGATCATGTAATGACGTTCGCGCAGGCCCCTCGCCTAGCATTTACGGCTTCTAGTTCGAACCCGCTATCTTCCGAAGTAGCGAGAATGATTGAAGAGTGTTGAGGGTGATTCATTTGTCGGATGGAGGCGTTAAGTTATGTGCAGGCTTCTTCTAGTCGGGGTACGCGATTCAAATCCTGGTAACTTATGCCGTCGGGAAGGGCATCTAGCTAGATCATGTTATGACGATCGCACAGGTCCCTCGCCTAACATTTACGGCTTCCAGTTCGAACCCGCTATCTTCCGAAGTAGCGAGAATGATTGAAGAGTGTTTGAGGGTGATTCATTTGTCGGATGGAGGTGTTAAGTGTGCAGCGATATGCATGTTTAGACTTGCAGATTACGAAAGAAACATAACAAGACTTGAGTCTTAAAACAAATTCTTGCGATTTAAAATCTTAGTCGGGAAGGGCATACTGCAGTAAAACAATAGTTCGTGATTTAAAATCTAAGAAGAGCATCTAGCTGAAAAACCCCCCGATTCTCGACAGATTCTTAATCCGAGTTCTTTGACGTCAGGAAGGACAGCCGGTTAACAACAATTATCGAACACGCATCGCGAAGGCAGGAGTGTGCAGCGATATGCATGTTTAGACTTGCAGATTACGAAAGAAACATAACAAGACTTGAGTCTTAAAACAAAATTCTTGCGATTTAAAATCTTAGTCGGGAAGGGCATCCGGCAGTAAAACAATAGTTCGTGATTTAAAATCTAAGAAGAGCATCTAGCTGAAAAACCCCCCGATTCTCGACAGATTCTTAATCCGAGTTCTTTGACGTCAGGAAGGGCAGCCGGTTAACAACAATTATCGAACACGCATCGCGAAGGCAGGAGTGTGCAGTGATATGCATGTTTAGACTTGCAGATTACGAAAGAAACATAACAAGACTTGAGTCTTAAAACAAAATTCTTGCGATTTAAAATCTTAGTCGGGAAGGGCATCCGGCAGTAAAACAATAGTTCGTGATTTAAAATCTAAGAAGAGCATCTAGCTGAAAAACCCCCCGACTCTCGACAGATTCTTAATCCGAGTTCTTTGACGTCAGGAAGGGCAGCCGGTTAACAACAATTATCGAACACGCATCGCTAAGGCAGGAGTGTGCAGCGATATGCATGTTTAGATATGCAGATTACGAAAGAAACATAACAAGACTTGAGTCTTAAAACAAATTCTTGCGATTTAAAATCTTAGTCGGGAAGGGCATCCTGCAGTAAAACAATAGTTCGTGATTTAAAATCTAAGAAGAGCATCTAGCTGTAAACCCCCCCCCGATTCTCGACAGATTCTTAATCTGAGTTCTTTGACGTCAGGAAGGGCAGCCGGTTAACAACAATAGCGTATGATGTAAGAGCTTAGATACTACCAGTTTTGCGTCAGGAAGGACAACTAGTCTTAAAACAAAACAGATTCTTAATCCGAGTTGTCAGGAAGGGTAACCGGTTAAAAAACTATAGTGTATGAGGTTAGATACTGCTAGTTTTGCATCAGGAAGGACAACTCAGCAAATTCATGCGATTTAAACACATTTTTATTTCTAAGAGAATCGAACCAGAGACTACTGGGTGAGAGGCATGCACGCTGTAGGCTATAGGTTTGCTCCACAGTCCTTGAAGTATCGGCACAGTCATTCTGGGCGAGTTGTGTGGAATGCATGTGTTAGCTGAAATTGTACACGTATCTTCCGGCTCAACCTTGAGCGAGGACACTGATAAGCGGCTTGTAACTCGCGAACGTCTTCGTAGCTGAGTAGCATGTAAGCTCTTAAAACACAGTACCAATTAAGGTTGTAAAATATTCTGAAATAGTCCTCCTCTGTGGTGTAGTAGTTAGCTGCTACCCTCGGAGGTCCGAGTCCGATTCCTGGCTCTGCCACAGAATGTGTAGCATTTAGCCTATGTAAGTTCCTAACGTAAACTATCATGATTGTACGGAGAGGTTAAAACACACACAGTGCCTACTCCTATCGAAAGAACCTGCACGGTACCGGCATGTAGGCTTCTCCTGGTGAAGGAGCCTGCACATGGTTTAACGCCTCCTATCAACAGCCCTTACTTAATGCTGGCTTTTTTGCACACCCCGCCTCACACCATAGTTTTATACGACCGGCTGCCCTTCCTGACTAGGATTTTAAATCGATATCCTGACATAGCCTACTCTTACCGAAGAAGCCAGCTTAACACCTCCATCCAACAAATGAATCACCCTCAAACACTCTTCAATCATTCTCGCTACTTCGGAAGATAGCGGGTTCGAACTGGAAGCCGTAAATGTTAGGCGAGGGACCTGTGCGATCGTCATAACATGATCTAGCTAGATGCCCTTCCCGACGGCATAAGTTACCAGGATTTGAATCGCGTACCCCGACTAGAAGAAGCCTGCACATAACTTAACGCCTCCATCCGACAAATGAATCACCCTCAAACACTCTTCAATCATTCTCGCTACTTCGGAAGATAGCGGGTTCGAACTGGAAGCCGTAAATGTTAGGCGAGGGACTTGTGCGATCGTCATAACATGATCTAGCTAGATGCCCTTCCCGACGGCATAAGTTACCAGGATTTGAATCGCGTACCCCGACTAGAAGAAGCCTGCACATAACTTAACGCCTCCATCCGACAAATGAATCACCCTCAAACACTCTTCAATCATTCTCGCTACTTCGGAAGATAGCGGGTTCGAACTGGAAGCCGTAAATGTTAGGCGAGGGACCTGTGCGATCGTCATAACATGATCTAGCTAGATGCCCTTCCCGACGGCATAAGTTACCAGGATTTGAATCGCGTACCCCGACTAGAAGAAGCCTGCACATAACTTAACGCCTCCATCCGACAAATGAATCACCCTCAACACTCTTCAATCATTCTCGCTACTTCGGAAGATAGCGGGTTCGAACTAGAAGCCGTAAATGCTAGGCGAGGGGCCTGCGCGAACGTCATTACATGATCTAGCTAGATGCCCTTCCCGACGGCATAAGTTGCCAGGATTTGAATCGCGGTATCCATCATTGTGTCTGACTTGCAAGCTCACGCGTATTTTTATTTTTTGCTGAGATATCATGCTACTTCCGTTCGCCAGCTAGAGCGGAAACTCGCAGCACTGCGTCTATTTCATCTTACAACTTGGAGGAGACAACATGTGTACATATAATTTATGATCTTTCACCCTCCCCTTAAAAAACATGTAAGTATCTCACAACATTCTTATCCGTGTGTGTTGCAATTACTAAGCGAGTGAGTCGAGCGAGTTGGCTACGCAGTGTGCTTTCTTGATTTTCGTATGAGTGTATTCACAATTACTAAGCGTCTTAGCAGTGTGATGAACGAGTTAGCTACGCGGTATAGATTTTTTTTTTCGTACTAAGTAAATCATTTGAAGTGTTAGCTATGCGATATGTGCACAGTGTGTGTGTTAATCATTGAAGTTGTACTGAACACATCAAACAATGTTCGATTCTAGGCTTGCTATGTTTCAATCTAAACAAAGGTATCCCCTAACATGTTGTACAGTGTTCGGTTCTACTTGTTTCGTGATCTGAACACATCAATCAATGTTCTGATTACATGTTGTATCGAGTGCAGTGTTCAATTCTAGTCTTGTTATGTTTCAATCTAAACAAAGGTATCCCCTGACATGTTGTACAGTGTTCGGTTCTACTTGTTTCGTGATCTGAACACATCAATCAATGTTCTGATTACATGTTGTATCGAGTGCAGTGTTCAATTCTAGTCTTGTTATGTTTCAATCTAAACAAAGGTATCCCCTGACATGTTGTACAGTGTTCGGTTCTACTTGTTTCGTGATCTGAACACATCAATCATTGTTCTGATCACATGTAACGACATCGAGTGCAGTGTTCAATTCTAGTCTTGTTATGTTTCAATCTGATCTTCTTAGAACAAAGGTATCCCCTAACATGTTGTACAGCGTTCGATTCTACTTATGTAGTGTTCTGAACACACCAGACAATGTTTTAATCACATGTTGAAGTTAACGACATCGAGTACAGTGTTCGATTCTACTTATTTTGTGTTCTGAACACATCAATCAATGTGCAGTGTTCAATTCTAGTCTTGTTATGTTTCAATCTGATCTTCCGACATCGAGTGCAGTGTTCAATTCTAGTCTTGTTATGTTTCAATCTGATCTTCTTAGAACAAAGGTATCCCCTAACATGTTGTACAGCGTTCGATTCTACTTATGTAGTGTTCTGAACACACCAGACAATGTTTTAATCACATGTTGAAGTTAACGACATCGAGTACAGTGTTCGATTCTACTTATTTTGTGTTCTGAACACATCAATCAATGTGCAGTGTTCAATTCTAGTCTTGTTATGTTTCAATCTAAACAAAGGTACCCCCTAATACAGCGTTCGATTAGTGTTCTGAGCACACCAGACAATGTTTTAATCACATGTTGTATCGAGTACAGTGTTCGATTCTACTTATTTTGTGTTCTGAACACATCAATCAATGTTATGATCACATGTTGTACTGGCTGTCTCATAAGGAGCTATGTATAGCCGCCATCTTGCATCCACCATCTTGCGCAAGCATCCTTAGGGCGTCTCTAGCCATGGATCCTTAAGCCGCCTCATAAGAGCAACCACCATCTCGCGCAAGCATCCCTCATAAGGAGCCTTGTATAACCGCCATCTTGCGCAAGCATCCCAAGGGCGTCTATGTATAGCGATCATCTTGCATGAGCGCCTTTAAGGAGTCATGTATAGCCACCATCTTGTGCAATTAGCGTCGAGAGATGGCTGCTGTAGAATTTTTCTTTTTAAAATTATCCGCTACCACCTAGAGTGTAGCACTGAGGTTTGCGATGTAAGATGGCGGATGACAGCTGACAAAAAAGCGCGTGAGTTTGTTTACTAAACAAGAGCGCGTGGAATTTTTTAATTTGCCACCACCACATTTTCAAAGGTATCTAGCTAAAGAGGGCAGCACGGTGCTCAAAGACGGCGGATGACAGCTAACAGAACTTTTCAAATTGCCCGCTACTACATGTCATAAAGAGGGCAGCACGGTGCACTGTAGATTAAAGATGGCGGATGACAGCTGACGAAATTGTCCGCAGCGCAGTGCTCTATTGATTAAAGATGGTGGTTGACAGCTGCCAAAAAAAAAAAGCACGTGGAATTTGCCGCCACCACAGTTCGAAGGTATCTAGCTAAAGAGGGCAGCACGGTGCTCAAAGATGGCGGATGATAGCTAACAGAACTTTTCAAATTGCCCGCTACTACAGAGGGCAGCACGGTGTTCTGTGGATTAAAGATGGCGGATGACAGCTAACGAAATTGCCCGCAGCACGGTGCTCTGTTGATTAAAGATGGCGGATGACAGCTAACGAAATTGCCCGCAGCATAGTGCTCTGTTGGTTAAAGATGGCGGGTGACAGCAGTCAAAAGAGCATGTAGCTTTGTAGAGCACGTGGAATTTGCCGTCACAACAAAGAGGGCAGCACTGTACTCTGTTGCTTAAAGATAGCTGTCAAAAAAAGCGCGTGGGTTTGTAAAGCATGTAGAATTTGCCGCCACTACATAGAGGGTAGCGCGGGGCTCAAAGATAGCTGCTGTCAAAAAAGCATTTTTCAAATTATCCGCCACCACATTTCAACTAAAGATGGCAGCACGGTGATTAAAGATGGCGGATGATAACTAACAGAACTTTTCAAATTGCCCGCTACTACGTGCTTAAGGTAGTAGCCATACAGAGGGCAGCACTGTTCTCTCTAGATTAAAGATGGCGGATGATAGCTGTCAGAAAATCACATGGGTTTGTAAAGCACGTGGAATTTACCGCCACCACAAAGAGGGCAGCACGGTGATTAAAGATGGCTGCTGTCAAAAAAGCACGTGGCTTTGTTTCCAAACAAGAGCACGTGGAATTTGCCGCCACCGGGTAGCACTGTTCTCTCTGGATTAAAGATGGCGGATGACAGCTGTCAGAAAGGCACATGGGTTTGTAAAGCGTGTAGAATTTACCACCACCACATAGAGGGCAGCACGGTGCTCTCTAGATTAAAGATGGCGGATGATAGCTGACAAAAAAGCGCATAGGTTTGTTTCCAAACAAGAGCACGTGGAATTTGTCGTCACTACATAGAGTGCAGCACTGAGGTTTGCGATGCAAGATGGCGGATGACGTACCACATTTCAAAGGTAAGTAGCTAAAGAGGGCAGCACGGTGCTCAAAGATGGCGGATGACAGCTGCACGTGGCTTTGTTTCCAAACAAGAGCACGTGGAATTTACCGTCACTACATAGAGTGCAGCACTGAGGTTTCGGATGCAAGATGGCGGATGACAGCTGTGACGTACCACATTTCAAAGGTAAGTAGCTAAAGAGGGCAGCACGATGCTCAAAGATGGTGGATGACAGCTGCACGTGGCTTTGTTTACCTCGCGCTAGTGAGGTTAAGTTGGTAGCACTAAGGTTTAGACCCGTCAAGATGGCAGCACTGCAGATGACAGGTGATGAATTTACATCCACTACGATAAAGAGGGCAGCACGGTGCTCAAAGATGGCGGATGACAGCTGTCAAAAAAGCACGTGGCTGTCAAAAAGCACGTGGCTTTGTTTACCTCGCGCTAGTTAGGTTAAGTTGGTACCACTAAGGTTTAGGCCCGTCAAGATGGCAGTACTGAGATTAGCGATGCGTTGTTGTCTGTCAAAAAGCACGTGGCTTTGTTTACCAATCTGTCAAAAAGCACGTGGCTGTTAAAAAGCACGTGGCTTTGTTTACCTCGCGCTAGTGAGGTTAAGTTGGTACCACTAAGGTTTAGGTCCGTCAAGATGGCAGTACTGAGGTTTGCGATGCGTTGTTGTCTGTCAAAAACACGTGGCTGTCAAAAAACACGTGTGTTTGTTTACCTCACGCTAGTTAGGTTAAGTTGGCACTAGTGAGGTTTAGGCCCGTCAAGATGGCAGCAGTGAGGTTAGCGTTGCGTTGTTGTCGATGACAGCTGTCAAAAAGCACGTGGCTTTGTTTACAAATTCAAATCTCCCGCCAAAATTCAAATTTCCCGCCAAAATTCAAATTTCCCGCGGGAGGTGGAGGCCTCTCCCGAGAGCCGGAGGTGGCGGTGGCGGCCGAACCTTCCAATTATACTACTGTCGGCTGAGAAATCACGGTACGAAGTGGGCCATTCGCCAACGCCGTGTCCCATTTATCGTTCGCTACGTGCGCAGCACAGCGGCGCATTTCACATCATGAGCATACCTCAGTGACGTCAGTCTACCCTGCAATTGGCATAAAGTTCTGACCACTCCTTCTTGGTGTTGCATTTGCTCTGTCAGTCAGTGTATGTCAAACACGTTGGATAAACAGTCAGCACCCTGTCATTTGGCTCACAGGGCCCTGGGTTCTACAACCGTCATCTATATACAAACAACCATAGTGAAACGTTATCATGAATAAAGTAGGGTTAGCGTCAGGAAAGGCATCCGACTCTGAAACTGGGTTAAATCCGTACCAAGTGCCGAGCAGAATAAATTGGAAGCATCATCATCTTCAAGCAGTAACGATCGGCCAACAAAATCATGACAACTTAAGTAAAACATAAGTCAGTGACACTACTAACAATCGAGCCCGGTACGCTCTCCCTGTAATGTCTCCAACAGTCCTAGGAAGTAATCTCGAGTTGATTTCCTTAAATGTCAATAAAATACCTATGTATAATATTAAATCCCCCATGGCACAACAGCCCCGAAGGGCCATGGCCTACCAAGCGACTGCTGGTCAATCCGGAGGTCTGAAGGTTACGATGTCTCGTGTGGTCCGCAAGAAGAATTTAATACACTCATGTCTTCTTTATTGGATTGTCCTCTATTCTAATTCATTGAATCATTGCGAGCCTTCACTCAGATTGAATCCAGTTTGAAGTGGGCTAACTTTTATATCTCGAGCAATATTCAGGACTAATTAACTATTTTAGTCATATTGCTACAATACATCCTCAAGTCTCAAAACTGAAGTAGCAAGTTTTAATTTACGGTATTTGCAAAATATCAGCTTTGTGATATAATAACCTAGTTTACAGTTAATTCATATCAATTTAAACTGAATATTTATTTAGGAAATGTATCATTTCTACAGCGTAGTTATACCTATCTTTGATATCCTACTTTCAAAACACTAACGGAACGTAAAACGACAATAATCGTAGTCTATGGCCTCAGATGCCCACATGCTTTTTGCACGCCATTTAGTTGTCTGCTCACAAATTTCAAAGTTCCATTTTACTCGAGGTCTACTAGATGGCAGAGTAGATCGAATTTCTAATGGGCGTCAAAGGTTGAGTTTTATTTAATTTCAGTCACCACCGATGCATTAGGGCAGTCGCCCAGGTGGCATATACCCTATCTTTTGTTTACCCAGTCATTCCTTAAATCCTTGCGAAGAATTTGGGAATTTATTGAACATCTCCTTTGGTAAATTATTCCACGCCCCAGGCCCTCTTCCTAAAAACGAATATTTGCTCTAATTCGTCCACTAATGTCATCCAAGCCATCTCTTCACTGACAGCTCGGAACATACCACTTAGTAGATCAGTTCGTCTCCTTTTCCCAAGTCTTCCTGCTCAAACTGTGCAACGTTTTCGTAACGCTAATCGTTTGTCGGAAATCAGACATAACAAATCGACCTGCTTTTCTTAGGACTTTTTCCAGTTCGAATCAAGTATCCTGCTGAGGGCGTCATACACTGGAACCATACTTTAGTGGAGCCTTTACCGGAGACTCATATGCCCTCTCCTTTACATCTCTACCACAACCCCTAAGTATTCTTATAACCATGTGCAGAGATCTGTTACCTATATTTACAATAACCATTTATGTGATTAGCCCAACGAAGATTTTGCCTTGCATTAACACCTCATAAGATCCAACTATCAACGCAGTGATTGAAAATGAGAGTATATTTCCTATGAGTGAAACTTACAACCTGACTTTTAACCCCGTTTATCACCATACCATTGTATGCTAGTAGTATAATTGGATGGTTCGGCGGCCACCTCCACCTCAGGCTCCCAGTGGCCACCTCCACCTCCACCTCAGCCAGAGGCCTCCCAGTGGCCACCTCCACCTCCACCTCAGCCAGAGGCCTCCCAGTGGCCATCTCCACCTCCACCTCAGCCAGAGGCCTCCCAGATGCCTCCTCCACCTCCCGCGGGAAATTTGAATTTGTAAACAAAGCCACGTGCTTTTTGACAGACAACAACGCATCGCAAACCTCAGTACTGCCATCTTGACGGGCCTAAACCTCAGTAGTGCCAACTTAACCTCACTAGCTCGAGATAAACAAAGCCACGTGTTTTTTGACAGCCACGTGCTTTTTGACAGATTTATAAACAAAGCCACGTGATTTTTGACAGCTGTCATCGACAACAACGCATCGCAAACCTCAGTACTACCATCTTGACGGGCCTAAACCCCAGTAGTGCCAACTTAACCTAACTAGCATGAGGTAAACAAAGCCACGTGTTTTTTGACAGCCACGTGCTTTTTGACAGATTTGTAAACAAAGCCACGTGCTTTTTGACAGACAACAACGCATCGCTAACCTCAGTACTGCCATCTTGACGGACCTAAACCTTAGTGGTACCAACTTAACCTCACTAGCGCGAGGTAAACAAAGCCACGTGCTTTTTGACAGCCACATGCTTTTTTGACAGCTGTCATCCGCCATCTTTAAACCACAAAGCACTGTGCTGCCCTCTTGCGTCACCTGTCATCGGCAGTGCTGCCATCTTGGCGGGCCTAAACCTTAGTGCTACCAACTTAACCTCACTAGCTCGAGATAAACAAATCCACGTGCTTTTTGACAGCCACGTGCTTTTTTGACAGCTGTCATCCGCCATCTTTAATCCATAGAGCACAGTGCTGCCATCTTTAGCTACTTACCTTTGAAATGTGGTGGCGGATAATTTGAAAAATGCTTTTTGACAGCAGCCATCTTGCATCGCAAACCTCAGTGCTGCCCTTTTTAGCTAGATACCTGTGGTAGCAGACAATTCCACGTGACAGCAGCCATCTTTAATCAAGAGAGCACCGTGCTGCCCTCTATGTGGTGGCGGCAAATTGAAAAATTCCACGTGCTCTTGTTTGGAAACAAACTCACGTGCTTTTTTGACAGCTACCATCCACCATCTTTAATCAACAGAGCACAGTGCTGTACTCTTTAGCTAGATACCTTTGAAATGTGGTGGCGGCAAATTCTATGTGCTCTTGTTGGGAAAAAAAGCCACGTGCTTTTTTGACAGCTGTCATCCGCCATCTTTAATCAATAGAGCACCGTGCTGCTATCATGCGGGCAATTTCATCACCTATCACCCGCCATCTTTAATCTACAGAACACCGTGCTGCCCTCTTTATGGCTACTACCTTAAGCATGTAGTAGCGGGCAATTTGAAAAGTTCTGTTAGCTATCATCCGCCATCTTTAATCAAGAGAGCACCGTGCTGCCATCTTTATCTAGATACCTTTGAAATGTGGTGGCGGCAAATTGAAAAATTCCACATGCTCTTGTTTGGAAACAAACTCACGTGCTTTTTGACAGCTACCATCCGCCATCTTTAATCAACAGAGCATAGTGCTGCCCTCTTTAGTTTGAAATGTGGTGGCGGCAAATTCCACATGCTCTTGTTTGGTAAACATAGCCACGTGCTTTTTTGACAGCTATCATCCGCCATCTTTAATCCAGAGAGCACCGTGCTGCCCTCTTTATCGCAGTAGATGTAAATTCGTCACCTGTCATACGCAGTGCTGCTATCTTTAGCTAGATACCTTTGAAATGTGGTGGTGGATAAATTAAAAAGAAAAATTCTACAGCAGTCCTCTCTCGACGCTAATTGCATAAGATGGCAGCTATACGTGACTCCTTAAAGGTGCTTACGCAAGATGGCTGCTATACACAGGTTCTTATGAGACGCCCTTGGGATGCTTGCGCAAGATGGTGGTTATACAAGGCTCCTTATGAGACACCCTAGTGATGCTTGCGCAAGATGGCGGTTGCTCTTATGAGGCGGCTTAAGGGTCCTTGCACAAGATGGCTAGAGACTCCCTAAGGATGCTTGCGCAAGATGGCGGACACAAGATGGCGGCTATACACGTCTCCTTATGAGACGCCTTAAGGGTGCTTGCGCAAGATGGCTGCTGCTCTTAGCTTAGAGGCTAACGTGTTGTGCTAGTTCGATTCATTAAATTTAGGGCTTAAATGCAAAATGTTAAATATCTCGAAAGCAGTGCACCGTAGAGCAAAACGGACAAAATTTTTCTGCCTAATACCTAAGTTCGCAGTATGAGGAACAAGAAAATCATAGTCTAATGATGGGATCAACGGTTCGGTTCCTACTTAGGCCCTTTGGCATTTGCTCTGTTTTAGCTTGTATTGAAGCGAGTCTTCGTAACATGATCAGGTTTAGCTATGGTAGAGAGTATAACGTGCCGTGCAGGTTCGATTCATTAAATTTGGAGGCTTAAATGCAAAATGTTAAATATCTCGAAAACGATGCATCGTAGAGCAAAACGGACAAAATTTTTCCGCCTAATACGTAGGTTCGTAGTATCAGGAACAAGAAAAAACATAGTCTAATGATGAGATCAACGGTTCGATTCCTACTTAAGCCCTTTGCCATTCGCAGCTATCTATTTCTACAAGATGGTGGCTGCTCTTATGAGAAACAAGATGCCTTGAGACGTCCTAGGGATGCTTACGCAAGATGGCAGACACAAAATGGTGACTATACATAGCTCCTTATGAGACGGCCTAGGGGTGCTCGCACAAGATGGCGGCTACTCTTATGAAGAAAGCTAGCTTAGAGGCTACTGCGCAAGATAACAGCTGCTGTTATGCATGTGGTGGAGGGCAATTTGAAATTCTATGTGCTTAATCAACAGAGCACCCTGCTGCCCTCTTTAGCTGAAATGTGGTGGTGGATAATTTGAAAAATTCTTTTGACAGCTATCATCTTTAAACAAAGGCGACTATACATAGGCTGTTAAGGCCTTATCATTCTCCTCCTCCTCCTCCTCCTCCTCCTCCTCCTCCTCCTTCTCTACCTCCTCCTCCGCCTCTTATGTCAAGGCATAGCTTTATATCGAACAAGTTTAAACCTGCATCGCGAAGGCAAGCGTGTGCAGCGATAACATTATTGTGCATGTTTAGACTTTCGAAACATAAGAAGAGTAGAATCAAACGCTGTACTCGATACGACATGTGATCAGAACATTGATTGATGCGTTCAGAAAACAAAATAAGTGATCAAGACTAGAATCGAACAATGTACTCAATACATCATGTGTTTAGAATATGTCAGGGGATACGCTTGTTCTAAGAAGATCAGATTGAAACATAACAAGACTAGAATAGAACACTGTAATCGATGTTGTTAACTTCAACATGTGATCAGAACATTGATTGATGTGTTCAGAACACAAAATAAGTGATCATGACTAGAATCGAACACTGTACTCGATACAACATGTGATCAGAACATTGATCGATGTGTTCATGACACGAAATAAGTGATCAAGACTAGAATCGAACACTGTACTCAATACAACATGTGTTTAGAACATGTTAGGGGGTACCCTCGTTCTAAGAAGATCAGAATGAAACATAACAAGACTAGAATCGAACACTGTAATCGATGTTGTTAACCTCAACATATGATCAGAACATTGTTTGATGTGTTCAGAGCAAAAGTACAATTTTGATGATTTGCGCAGCTAACTCGCTCGGTAAACGATATAGCCAAAGTATAACTTCAAATTATTTACCTTCTATCATTCGTCTTGTGTGTAAAAATCAGTCGAACAAGTTATCGCATAAACATGGCTGAAAAAAAATCGTGATAGAGTATGGAACCCAGGGGTTACATCTTATCAGAAGGGCAAAAAGAATGAAAGGACTCTTCCTCCTCCTTACCGCACATTCCTTGGCTAAAGGGCTAATGGGCTAAAGGGCTAATGGGCTAAAGGGCTAATGGGCTAAAGGGCTAAAGGGCTAAAGGTGCAACAACCTCATCGATCGCTATCAGCAAGAACGCTTGTACTTTGTTAAGTGTAGAAAATTAATCTTTATTGGTAAATGGTTTTATGTTCAGAACAAGGAATGGAACCTAGGGGTTACGTCTTACCTAATAAAATCCCCGAGGTGCGATGAGTTACGTTTTTCGAACTAGTGTTTGGAACACTGAACTTTTCAAGATGGCAAGAGTGAGGTTAGCAATGTTCTGTTGTTGGATTTTAAATTCCGCGCTACAACATGCATAAGGTGGCAGCCCTTGAGGTTTACTCCCGTAAAGATGGCAAGAGTGAGGTTAGCAATGTTCCGTTGTTGGATTTTTAAAATTCCCCGCTATAACATGCAAAAGGTGGCAGGCTTGATGTTTACCGCCGTAAAGATGGCAGCAGTGAGGTTAGCGACGCTCCATTGTCCTTCAAAGTGAGGTTAGGGTTCGTCAAGAAGACAGCTGTCAAAAAAGCACGTGGCTATGTTTACCAAACAAGAGCACGTGGTCGTGACGTCACGGTCACGTAATCAATCCTTAGCTCGACGTCGCTAAGAGCAGCATTAGGATTAGCTATGCTTAAAAGTCTTGGGAACAGAGCAGCAGTATGGATTGCTATGTTTCAAAGCGTGTACACATCACCTATCGATTTTACATACATCGACCATCGAACTAAACTTCATCCGCTAGATCGTGCTGCTATCTTAGCATGACTTTAAAGTACAATGAATAGCCATGTTTCAAAGCGTGTACACATTACCTATCGATTTTGCACGTATCGACTCTCGTACTAAACTTCTCCCGCTAGATTGTGCTGCTATCTTAGCATGACTAAGATGCATGAACTGAAAGTACGAAGAATAACCATGTTTTAAAGCGTGTACACATTACCTATCGACTTTGCATGTATCGACTCTCGTACTAAACTTCTGCAGGTAGATTGTGCTGCTATCTTAGCATAACTTATACGCATGAACTTAAAGTACAGAGAATAGCTATGTCTCAAAGCGTGTACACATTACTTATTGATTTTGCATGCAAAAAATATCGTACTAAACTTCTTCCTCTAGATTGTACTGCTATCTTAGCATAACTTATACACATGAACTTAAAAGTAGAAAGAATAGCAATGTTTCAAACCGTGTACACATTACTTATTGATTTTGCATGCATCAAATATCGTACTAAACTCCTTCTGCTAGATTGTGCTGCTATCTTAACACAACCTATACGCATGACCTTAAAGTAAAAAGGTGTGTACACATCACCTATCGATTTTGCATGCATCGAATCTCGTACTGAACTTCGTCCGCTAGATTGTGCTGGTATCTTAGCATAACTTATACACATGAACTTAAAAGTACAAAGAATAGCCATGTTTCAAAGCGTGTACACATCAACTATTGAATTTGCATGTATTGACTCTCGTACTAAACTCCTTCCGCTAGATCGTGCTGCTATCTTAGCATAACCAATACGCATGACCTTAAAGTAAAAAAGAATAGCCATGTTTCAAAGTGTGTACACATTACCTATCGACTTTGCATGCAACAAATATTGTACTAAACTTCTTCCGCTAGGTTGTGCTGCTATCTTAGCATAACCTGTACGCATGTACTTAAAGTACAAAGAATAGCCATGTTTCAAAGGGTGTACACATTACTTATTGATTTTGCATGCATCAAATCTCGTACTAAATTTATTCCGCTAGATTGTGCTGCTATCTTAGCATAACCTATACCAATGAACTTAAAGTACAATGATTAGTCATGTTTCAAAGCGTGTACACATCAACTATCGAATTTGCATGTATCGACTCTCGTACTAAACTTCTGCAGGTAGATTGTGCTGCTATCTTAGCATAACTAAGACGCATGAACTTAAAGTACAAAGAATAGCTATGTCTCAAAGCATGTACACATTACCTATCGATTTTACAAGCATCGACTCTCGTACTAAACTTCTTCCGCTAGATTGTGCTGGTATCTTAGCATAACCTATACGCATGGCCTTAAGGTACAAAGAATAGCCATGTTTCAAAGCGTGTACACATTACCTATCGATTTTGCGTGCATTGACTCTCGTACTAATCTCCTCCCGCTAGATTGTGCTGCTATCCTAGCATAACCTATACGCATGACCTTAAAGTAAAAAGAATAGCCATGTTTCAAAGTGTGTACACATCACCTATCGATTTGCATGCAACAAATATCGTATTAAACTTCTTCCGCTAGATTGTGCTGCTATCTTAGCATAACTAAGATGCATGAACTGAAAGTACGAAGAATAACCATGTTTTAAAGCGTGTACTCATTACTTATCGATTTTACATACATCGACTCTCGTACTAAACTTCTTGCGCTAGATTGTGCCGCTATCTTAGCATAACCTGTACGCATGAACTTAAAGTACAAAGAATAGCCTTGTTTCGAAGCGTTTACACATTACCTAATGATTTTGCACGAAACGACTATCATACTAAACATTTCCCACTAGATTGTGCTAAAATCATGTAAGTGTGCTGCTATCTTAGCATAACCTATCGATTTTTCATGCATCTACTATCGTACTAGACTTCTTCCGCTAGAGCATGTAGCAATCGCTTTTGAGTATCCCTAACCCATGTGCATGAACTTAAAGCATAAAGATGAGCTATGTTCTAAAGCGTGTACACATCACCTATCGATAATGTATGTATCGAATATCGTACTAAACTTCTCCTGCTAGAGCGTACGAGTATCGCTTGTGCGTGCACGAACTTAAAGCATAAAGAATAGCAATGTATAAAAATCTTGTAAACAAAGCAGCAGCATTACGTATAGTTAAGATTAAATGCGTGCACACATTCATGTACTAAACTTATTCCATTAGAATGTACAAAGTTCGCATGTGTTTGTGCTGCTATCTTAGCATAGCCTATGTGAATGAACTTAAAGCCTAAAGAATAGTGATGTATAAAAATCTTGTGAACATAGCAGAGTGTTAACTACGTAGGTGTAGACATTGAACTTTACATGCTGAGGCAGCATACTACGTGACCGTGACGTCACGACCACGTGCTCTTGTTTGGTAAACATAGCCACGTGCTTTTTTGACAGCTGTCTTCTTGACGAACCCTAACCTCACTTTAAAGGACAATGGAGCGTCGCTAACCTCACTGCTGCCATCTTTACGGCGGTAAACCTCAAGGCTGCCACCTTTTGCATGTTATAGCGGGGAATTTTAAAAATCCAACACCGGAACATTGCTAACCTCACTCTTGCCATCTTTACGGGAGTAAACCTCAAGGGCTGCCACCTTATGCATGTTGTAGCGCGGAATTTAAAATCCAACAACAGAACATTGCTAACCTCACTCTTGCCATCTTGAAAAGTTCAGTGTTCCAAACACTAGTTCGAAAAACGTAACTCATCGCACCTCGGGGATTTTATTAGGTAAGACGTAACCCCTAGGTTCCATTCCTTGTTCTGAACATAAAACCATTTACCAATAAAGATTAATTTTCTACACTTAACAAAGTACAAGCGTTCTTGCTGATAGCGATCGATGAGGTTGTTGCACCTTTAGACCTTTAGCCCTTTAGCCCATTAGCCCTTTAGCCCTTTAGCAGATTAGCCCTTTAGCCCATTAGCCCTTTAGCCAAGGAATGTGCGGTAAGGAGGAGGAAGAGTCCTTTCATCCTTTTTGCCCTTCTGATAAGATGTAACCCCTGGGTTCCATACCCTATCACGATTTTTTTTCAGCCATGTTTATGCGATAACTTGTTCGACTGATTTTTACACACAAGACGAATGATAGAAGGTAAATAATTTGAAGTTATACTTTGGCTATATCGTTTACCGAGCGAGTTAGCTGCGCAAATCATCAAAATTGTACTTTTGCTCTGAACACATCAAACAATGTTCTGATCATATGTTGAGGTTAACAACATCGATTACAGTGTTCGATTCTAGTCTTGTTATGTTTCATTCTGATCTTCTTAGAACGAGGGTACCCCCTAACATGTTCTAAACACATGTTGTATTGAGTACAGTGTTCGATTCTAGTCTTGATCACTTATTTCGTGTCATGAACACATCGATCAATGTTCTGATCACATGTTGTATCGAGTACAGTGTTCGATTCTAGTCATGATCACTTATTTTGTGTTCTGAACACATCAATCAATGTTCTGATCACATGTTGAAGTTAACAACATCGATTACAGTGTTCTATTCTAGTCTTGTTATGTTTCAATCTGATCTTCTTAGAACAAGCGTATCCCCTGACATATTCTAAACACATGATGTATTGAGTACATTGTTCGATTCTAGTCTTGATCACTTATTTTGTTTTCTGAACGCATCAATCAATGTTCTGATCACATGTCGTATCGAGTACAGCGTTTGATTCTACTCTTCTTATGTTTCGAAAGTCTAAACATGCACAATAATGTTATCGCTGCACACGCTTGCCTTCGCGATGCAGGTTTAAACTTGTTCGATATAAAGCTATGCCTTGACATAAGAGGCGGAGGAGGAGGTAGAGAAGGAGGAGGAGGAGGAGGAGGAGGAGGAGGAGGAGGAGGAGAATGATAAGGCCTTAACAGCCTATGTATAGTCGCCTTTGTTTAAAGATGATAGCTGTCAAAAGAATTTTTCAAATTATCCACCACCACATTTCAGCTAAAGAGGGCAGCAGGGTGCTCTGTTGATTAAGCACATAGAATTTCAAATTGCCCTCCACCACATGCATAACAGCAGCTGTTATCTTGCGCAGTAGCCTCTAAGCTAGCTTTCTTCATAAGAGTAGCCGCCATCTTGTGCGAGCACCCCTAGGCCGTCTCATAAGGAGCTATGTATAGTCACCATTTTGTGTCTGCCATCTTGCGTAAGCATCCCTAGGACGTCTCAAGGCATCTTGTTTCTCATAAGAGCAGCCACCATCTTGTAGAAATAGATAGCTGCGAATGGTAAAGGGCTTAAGTAGGAATCGAACCGTTGATCTCATCATTAGACTATGTTTTTTCTTGTTCCTGATACTACGAACCTACGCATTAGGCGGAAAAATTTTGTCCGTTTTGCTCTACGATGCATCGTTTTCGAGATATTTAACATTTTGCATTTAAGCCTCCAAATTTAATGAATCGAACCTGCACGGCACGTTATACTCTCTACCATAGCTAAACCTGATCATGTTACGAAGACTCGCTTCAATACAAGCTAAAACAGAGCAAATGCCAAAGGGCCTAAGTAGGAACCGAACCGTTGATCCCATCATTAGACTATGATTTTCTTGTTCCTCATACTGCGAAACTAGGTATTAGGCAGAAAAATTTTGTCCGTTTTGCTCTACGGTGCACTGCTTTCGAGATATTTAACATTTTGCATTTAAGCCCTAAATTTAATGAATCGAACTAGCACGACACGTTAGCCTCTAAGCTAAGAGCAGCAGCCATCTTGCGCAAGCACCCTTAAGGCGTCTCATAAGGAGACGTGTATAGCCGCCATCTTGTGTCCGCCATCTTGCGCAAGCATCCTTAGGGCGTCTCTAGCCATCTTGTGCAAGGACCCTTAAGCCGCCTCATAAGAGCAACCGCCATCTTGCGCAAGCATCACTAGGGTGTCTCATAAGGAGCCTTGTATAACCACCATCTTGCGCAAGCATCCCAAGGGCGTCTCATAAGAACCTGTGTATAGCAGCCATCTTGCGTAAGCACCCTTAAGGAGTCATGTATAGCTGCCATCTTATGCAATTAGCGTCGAGAGAGGACTGCTGTAGAATTTTTCTTTTTAAATTATCCACCACCACATTTCAAAGGTATCTAGCTAAAGATAGCAGCACTGCGTATGACAGGTGACGAATTTACATCTACTGCGATAAAGAGGGCAGCACGGTGCTCTCTGGATTAAAGATGGCGGATGATAGCTGTCAAAAAAGCACGTGGCTATGTTTACCAAACAAGAGCATGTGGAATTTGCCGCCACCACATTTCAAACTAAAGAGGGCAGCACTATGCTCTGTTGATTAAAGATGGCGGATGGTAGCTGTCAAAAAGCACGTGAGTTTGTTTCCAAACAAGAGCATGTGGAATTTTTCAATTTGCCGCCACCACATTTCAAATGTATCTAGATAAAGATGGCAGCACGGTGCTCTCTTGATTAGAGATGGCGGATGATAGCTAACAGAACCTTTCAAATTGCCCGCTACTACATGCTTAAGGTAGTAGCCATAAAGAGGGCAGCACGGTGTTCTGTAGATTAAGGATGGCGGGTGATAGGTGATGAAATTGCCCGCATGATAGCAGCACGGTGCTCTATTGATTAAAGATGGCGGATGACAGCTGTCAAAAAAGCACGTGGCTTTGTTTCCCAACAAGAGCACATAGAATTTGCCGCCACCACATTTCAAAGGTATCTAGCTAAAGAGTACAGCACTGTGCTCTGTTGATTAAAGATGGTGGATGGTAGCTGTCAAAAAAGCACGTGAGTTTGTTTCCAAACAAGAGCACGTGGAATTTTTCAATTTGCCGCCACCACATAGAGGGCAGCACGGTGCTCTCTTGATTAAAGATGGCTGCTGTCACGTGGAATTGTCTGCTACCACAGGTATCTAGCTAAAGAGGGCAGCACTGATGTTTGCGATGCAAGATGGCTGCTGTCAAAAAGCATTTTTCAAATTATCCGCCACCACATTTCAAAGGTAAGTAGCTAAAGAGGGCAGCACTGTGCTCTATGGATTAAATATGGCGGATGACAGCTGTCAAAAAAGCACGTGGCTGTCAAAAAGCACGTGGATTTGTTTATCTCGAGCTAGTGAGGTTAAGTTGGTAGCACTAAGGTTTAGGCCCGCCAAGATGGCAGCACTGCCGATGACAGGTGACGCAAGAGGGCAGCACAGTGCTTTGTGGTTTAAAGATGGCGGATGACAGCTGTCAAAAAAGCATGTGGCTGTCAAAAAGCACGTGGCTTTGTTTACCTCGCGCTAGTGAGGTTAAGTTGGTACCACTAAGGTTTAGGTCCGTCAAGATGGCAGTACTGAGGAGCGATGCGTTGTTGTCTGTCAAAAAGCACGTGGCTTTGTTTACAAATCTGTCAAAAAGCACGTGGCTGTCAAAAAACACGTGGCTTTGTTTACCTCATGCTAGTTAGGTTAAGTTGGCACTACTGGGGTTTAGGCCCGTCAAGATGGTAGTACTGAGGTTTGCGATGCGTTGTTGTCGATGACAGCTGTCAAAAAGCACGTGGCTTTGTTTACAAATCTGTCAAAAAGCACGTGGCTGTCAAAAAACACGTGGCTTTGTTTATCTCGAGCTAGTGAGGTTAAGTTGGCACTACTGAGGTTTAGGCCCGTCAAGATGGCAGTACTGAGGTTTGCGATGCGTTGTTGTCTGTCAAAAAGCACGTGGCTTTGTTTACAAATTCAAATTTTCCGCGGGAGGTGGAGGAGGCATCTGGGAGGCCTCTGGCTGAGGTGGAGGTGGAGGTGGCCACTGGGAGGCCTCTGGCTGAGGTGGAGGTGGAGGTGGCCACTGGGAGGCCTCTGGCTGAGGTGGAGGTGGAGGTGGCCACTGGGAGCCTGAGGTGGAGGTGGCCGCCGAACCATCCAATTATACTACTTATGCTGACCATCTCACAAAATTGTCGAGGTCTTTTTGCAGTTGCTCACATTCTTGTAACTTATTTAACCGTGTGGTTAGGTGCGCGCGGCTGTAAACTTGCATCCGGGGGATAGTGGGTGGGAATCTCACTGTCACAGCCCTGAAGATGGTTTTCCGTGGTTTCCCATTTTCACACCAGGTAAATTCTGGGGATGAACCTTAGTTTAGGCCACTGCCGCCTCCTTCCAACTCCTAAGCATTTCCTGTATCATCATCGCCATAAGACCTATCTGTGTCGGTGCGACGTAAAACCACTAGCAAAAAACGTAACTTATTTATTACCCTCTACAGAATAGCATGATCCGCCAAATGCCTTATCTCTATTTGTAGTTATTTACCCATATCGTTTACATGGTCTAAGAAACATAAAGGCCCAATAATACTGCCTTGAGGAATTCCTATGTTAATGATTACTGGATCATATAATGCTCCACCTCCTCTAATTCCCTGAGTTCTATCTTCTATATACAGTATATAGTCACCCATTTAGTCACTCCTTTGTCTATTCCTATTGTACTCATTTTTGCCAGTAGTCTCCCCAGATCTACCCAGTCAAATGCGTTAGATAGGTCAATTGCGACACAGTACATTTGACCTCCCGAATCTAGTACTTTTGATAACATGCTGGAATCCTACAAGTTGAGCTTCAGTCGAATAAACTTTCTAAACCCGGGCTGCCTTCTATCGAACCAGTTATTGATTTCACAATCACATATAACATAATCAAATATTTTTCCCAAAGCTTACATGTAACACATGTCAAATTGACTGGCCTGCCATTTTCGGCTTTACGTTTATCACCCTTTCCTCTATACACAGGAACTTCTATATCAACTCTCCATTCATTTGGTATAGTTCCTTCATGCAAAGAATAATAAAATAAGTTCTTCTGATATGGGAAAAAAACCCGAGTCCCTCTAAACCGCAGACCGAACGTCGAGAGCGTCTAGTCTCTCATGATTATAGCTTATCAGTAGAGTCCGTATTATTAGGTACTGATAGGTAAGAATGCAAACTTAGTTAAGCCAGTAACAAGTATACCCTACACTGTATCACGGTTATACTATGAAATTTGCATAGATATTAATGGTACAGCCTACAGAACTCCTTGAATTTATGTTACTCTTCCCACACGGTGGTACAACGGGTTGCATCACACTTCCTACAGACCAAATTACATTGCATTCTAACTTTTTACCACCTAAAAATCCGAGGTATACTTATCAGTAGAGCCCGGATTTCCACGCAAATGCATGTTTTTAAATAAGCTAGCTACACTTCTCAAACTTTGCAAATATTCGTTTCACGGCTTAACAATTCCAAATAACGTTCTTTTTCCGTGCATGTTTGCATGTTTTGGCATTTTTCGTAGAAAATTCATGCATAATGCATATTTAGAAGATTTTGGATTTAATAGCGCATATTTGGACGTTTAATATTGCATAATATGACTTTTATTCTGACTTTGACGCACATATATTGTTAACTTGCATCATAGTGCATTTTCTGAATGTTAGTTTTCAGAATTTGGGACAATTTTTCACGTTGTAGGCTACAGTATGTCTATTACTGAGAGACGGAGAGAATGTATTCCTGGCATCCTATGTGACAACAATAGTTAGTAGCCTACATACGGTACAGGTCCTACAGTATAATGAAATTAACCAAACACTTTCTTATCTGTTGCTTGAGTAAACGATGACGTAAGTCGGAAGGCCCCTCGTCGAAATCTAATTCTTAGAAATAAGGTGTCCCAGTTTTACAGTTGTACATTGCTATAAATTGAACCGTAAATTGTGCATTAATCATTGACGGCTCATTTTTCGTCTGTTAGACGAACAAAAGAAACCTTGTGAGTAGTATAATTGGATGGTTCTGCCGCCTCCTCCTCCTCGCGCGGCGCGGGAAATTTGAATTCTGGCGGGAAATTTGAATTTTTGGCGGGAAATTTGAATTTTGGCGGGAGATATGAATTTGTAAACAAAGCCACGTGCTTTTTGACAGCTGTCATCGACAACAACGCATCGCTAACCTCACTGCTGCCATCTTGACGGGCCTAAACCTCACTAGTGCAAACTTAACCTAACTAGCGTGAGGTAAACAAAGCCACGTGTTTTTTGACAGCCACGTGCTCTTTGACAGACAACAACGCATCGCTAACCTCAGTACTGCCATCTTGACGGGCCTAAACCTCAGTGGTACCAACTTAACCTAACTAGCGTGAGGTAAACAAAGCCACGTGCTTTTTGACAGCCACGTGCTTTTTGACAGATTTGTAAACAAAGCCACGTGCTTTTTGACAGACAACAACGCATCGCTAACCTCAGTACTGCCATATTGACGGGCCTAAACCTCAGTAGTGCCAACTTAACCTAACTAGTGCGAGGTAAACAAAGCCATGTGTTTTTTTGACAGCCACGTGCTTTTTTGACAGCTGTCATCCGCCATCTTTAAACCACAAAGCACTGTGCTGCCCTCTTTAGATGCAAAATTCGTCACCTGTCATCCGCAGTGCTGCCATCTTGACGGGTCTAAACCTTAGTGCTACCAACTTAACCTAACTAGCGCGAGGTAAACAAAGCCACGTGTTTTTTTGACAGCTGTCATCCGCCATCTTTAATCTATAGAGCACAGTGCTGCCCTCTTTAGCTACTTACCTTTGAAATGTGGTGGCGGATAATTTGAAAAATGCTTTTTGACAGCAGCCATCTTTGTGCACCATGCTGCCATCTTTAGCTAGATACCTGTGGTGGCAGGCAATTCCACATGACAGCAGCCATCTTTAATCAACAGAGCACCGTGCTGCTATCATGCGGGCAATTTCGTCAGCTGTCATCCGCCATCTTTAATCCACAGAACACCGTGCTGCCCTCTTTATGGCTACTACCTTAAGCACGTAGTAGCGGGCAATTTGAAAAGTTCTGTTAGCTATCATCCGCCATCCTTAATCAAGAGAGCACCGTGCTGCCATCTTTAGCTAGATACCTTTGAAATGTGGTGGCGGCAAATTGAAAAATTTCACGTGCTCTTGTTTGGAAACAAACTCACGTGCTTTTTTGACAGCTACCATCCGCCATCTTTAATCAACAGAGCATAGTGCTGCCCTCTTTAGTTTGAAATGTGGTGGCGGCAAATTCCACGTGCTCTTGTTTGGAAACAAAGCCATGTGCAGCTGTCATCCGCCATCTTTAATCCAGAGAGCACCGTGCTGCCCTCTTTATCGTAGTAGATGTAAATTCGTCACCTGTCATCCGCAGTGCTGCCTTCTTTAGCTAGATACCTTTGAAATGTGGTGGTGGATAATTTAAAAAGAGAAATTCTACAGCAGCCCTCTCTCGACGCTAATTGCATAAGATGGCGGCTATACATGACTCCTTAAGGGTGCTTACGCAAGATGGCTGCTATACACAGGTTCTTATGAGACGCCATTGGGATGCTTGCGCAAGATGGCAGTTATACATGGCTCCTTATGAGACGCCCTAGGGATGCTTGCTCAAGATAGCGACTGCTCTTATGGGACGGCTTAAGTGTCCTTGCACAAGATGGCTTGAGACGCCCTAAGGATGCTTGCGCAAGATGGTGGACACAAAATGGCGGCTATACACAACTCCGTATGAGACGCTTTAAGGGTGCTTGCGCAAGATGGTTGCTACTCTTATGAAGAAAGCTAGCTTAGAGGCTAACGTGTCGTGCTAGTTCGATTCATTAAATTTAGGGCTTAAATGCAAAATGTTAAATATATCGAAAACGGTGCACCGTAGAGCAAAACGGACAAAATTTTTCTGCCAAATACCTAGGTTCGTAGTATGAGGAACAAGAAAACCATAGTCTAATGATGGGATCAACGGTTCGGTTCCTACATAGGCCCTTTGACATTTGCTCTGTTTTAGCTTGTATTGAAGCGAGTCTTCATAACATGATCAGGTCTAACTATGGTAGAGAGTATAACGTACCGTGCTGGTTCGATTCATTAAATTTGGAGGCTTAAATGCAAAATGTTAAATATCTCGAAAACGGTGCATCGTAGAGCAAAACGCACAAAATTTTTCCGCCTAATACGTAGGTTCGTAGTATCAGGAACAAGAAAAAACATAGTCTAATGATGAGATCAACGGTTCGATTCTTACTTAAGCCCTTTGGCATTGGCAGCTATCTATTTTTACAAGATGGTGGCTGCTCTTATGAGACACAAGATGGCTTGAGACGTCCTAGGGATGCTTACGCAAGATGGCGGACACAAAATGGTGACTATACATAGCTCCTTATGAGACAGCCTAGGGGTGCTCGCACAAGATGGCAGCTACTCTTATGAAGAAAGCTAGCTTAGAGGCTACTGCGCAAGATAACAGCTGCTGTTATGCATGTGGTGGAGGGCAATTTGAAATTCTATGTGCTTAATCAACAGAGCACCCTGCTACACTCTTTAGCTGAAATGTGGTGGTGGATAATTTGAAAAAATTTTTGACAGCTATCATCTTTAAACAATGGCGACTATACATAGGCTGTTAAGGCCTTATCATTCTCCTCCTCCTCCTCCTCCTCCTCCTCCTCCTCCTCCTCCTCCTTCTCTACCTCCTCCTCCGCTTCTTATGTCAAGGCATAGCTTTATATCGAACAAGTTTAAACCTGCATCGCGAAGGCAAGCGTATGTAGCGATAACATTATTATGCATGTTTAGACTTTCGAAACAAAAGAAGAGTAGAATCAAACGCTGTACTCGATACGACATGTGATCAGAACATTGATTGATGCGTTCAGAAAACAAAATAAGTGATCAAGACTAGAATCGAACACTGTACTCAATACAACATGTGTTTAGAACATGTTAGGGGGTACCCTTGTTCTAAGAAGATCAGAATGAAACATAACAAGACTAGAATCGAACACTGTAATCGATGTTGTTAACCTCAACATATGATCAGAACATTGTTTGATGTGTTCAGAGAAAAAGTACAATTTTGATGATTTGCTTAGTGTAAAATCAAAAACTATGGAAACACACTGTGCACATATCGCATAGCTAACTCGCTCAGTAAGCAATATTGCAAAACTACAACTTTAATGATTTGCCTAGTGTAAAAATCAAAAACACACTGTACCCATACTGCGGAGCTAACTCGCTCGGTAAACGATATAGCCAAAGTATAACTTCAAATTATTTACCTTCCATCATTCGTCTTGTGTGAAAATCAGTCGAACAAGTTATCGCATAAACATGTAACATGAAATATCAGTTAATCTGTTGGCATGGGTTACAAGCATGTAGCTTATGCGGGAAGTAAAATTAAACAGAACGCTAGTGCTATAAGAAATACTCTGCTTACATTTAAGTCCCTAGCTGTTGAACAAGTTATTACATAAATATGCAACATGAAATATCGGTTCGGAAACATATTGTTTCAAGGATGAAAGACTCTTCCTCCTCCTTACCGCACATTCCTTGTAGGGCTAAGGGGCTAATGGGCTAAAGGGCTAATGGGCAAAAGGGCTAAAGGGCTAATGGGCTAAAGGGCTAAATGGCTAAAGGGCTGAAGGAGCAACAACCTCATCGATCGCTATCAGCAAGAACGCTTGTACTTTGTTAAGTGTAGAAAATTAATCTTTATTTGTAAATGGTTTCATGTTCAGAACAAGGAATGGAACCTAGGGGTTACGTCTTACCTAATAAAATCCCCGAGGTGCGATGAGTTACGTTTTTCGAACTAGTGTTTGGAACACTGAACTTTTCAAGATGATAGCAGAGAGTTTAGCAATGTTCTGTTGTTGGATTATAAATTCCGCGCTACAACATGCATAAGGTGGCAGCCTTGAGGTTTACTGCCGTAAAGATGACAAGAGTGAGGTTAACAATGTTCCGTTGTTGGATTTTAAATTCCGCGCTATAACATGCATAAGGTGGCAGCCTTGAGGTTTACCACCGTAAAGATGGCAGCAGTGAGTTTAGCGACGCTCTATTGTCCTTCAAAGTGAGGTTAGGGTTCGTCAAGAAGACAGCTGTCAAAAAAGAAAGTGGCTATGTTTACCAAACAAGAGCACGTGGTCGTGACGTCACGGTCACGTAATCAATCCTTAGCTCGACGTCGTTAAGAGCAGCATTAGGATTATCTATGCTCAAAAGTCTTGGGGACAGAGCAGCAGTATGAATTGCCATGTTTCAAAGTTTGTACACATCACCTATCGATTGTACATGCAACGACCATCGAACTAAACTTCATCCGCTAGATCGTGCTGCTATCTTAGCATAACCTATACACATAAAATTAAAGTACAATGTATAGCCATGTTTCAAAGCGTGTACACATTACCTATCGATTTTTCACGCATCGACTCTCGTACTAAACTTCTTCCGCTAGATTGTGCTGCTATCTTACCATACCCTATACGCTTGACCTTAAAGTACAATGAATAGCCATGTTTCAAAGCGTGTACACATTACCTATCGACTTTGCATGCAACAAATATCGTACTAAACTTCTTGCGCTGGGTTGTGCTGCTATCTTAGCATAACTTGTACACATGAACTTAAAGTACAAAGAATAGCCATGTTTCAAAGCGTGTACACATTACTTATTGATTTTGCATGCATCGAATCTCGTACTGAACTTCTTCCGCTAGTTTGTGCTGCTATCTTAGCATAACCTATACCCATGAACTTAAAGTAAAATGAATAGTCATGTTTCAAAGCGTGTACACATCAACTATCGAATTTGCATGTATCAACCCTCGTACTAAACTTCTGCAGGTAGATTGTGCTGCTATCTTAGCATAAATAAGACACATGAACTTAATGTACAAAGAATAGCTATGTCTCAAAGCGTGTACACGTTACCTATCGATTTTGCAAGCATCGACTCTCGTACTAAACTTCTTCCGCTAGATTGTGCTGCTATCTTAGCATGTCCTTAAGGTACAAAGAATAGCCATGTTTCAAAGCGTGTACACATTACCTATCGATTTTGCATGCATCAAATATCGTACTAAATTTCTTCCTCTAGATTGTGCTGCTATCTTAGCATAACCTATACCCGTGAACTTAAAGTACAATGAATAGTCATGCTTCAAAGCATGTACGCATCAACTATCGATTTTGCATGTATCGACTCTCGTACAAAACTTCTTCAGGTAGATTGTGCTGCTATCTTAGCATAACTAAGACGCATGAACTTAAAGTACAAAGAATAGCTATGTTTCAAAGCGTGTACACATCACCTATCGATTTTGCATTCATCGACTCTCGTACTAAACTTCTTACGCTAGACTGTGCTGCTATCTTAGCCTAACCTATACGCATGAACTTAAAGTACGAAGAATAACCAGGTTTTAAAGCGTGTACACATTACTTATTGATTTTGCATGCATCAAATATCGTACTAAACTTCTTCCGCTAGGTTGTGCTGCTATCTTAGCATAACCTGTACGCATGAACTTAAAGTACAAAGAATAGCCTTGTTGCAAAGCGTGTACACATTACCTAATGATTTTGCACGAAACGACTATCATACTAAACTTTTTCCACTAGATTGTGCTAAAATCGTGTAAGTGTGCTGCTACCTTAGCAAAACCTATCGATTTTACATGCATCGACTATCGTACTAGACTTCCTCCGCTAGAGCATGTAGCAATCACTTTTGTGTATCCCTAACCCATGTGCACGAACTTAAAGCACAAAGAAGAGCTATGTTCTAAAGCGTGTACACATCACCCACCGATAATGTATCGAATATCGTACTAAACTTCTCCTGCCAGAGCGTACGACTATCGCTTGTGTGTGCACGAACTTAAAGCATAAAGAATAGCAATGTATAAAAATCTTGTAAACAAAGCAGCTGCATTAAGTATAGCCATGTTCAAATGCGTGTACACATCATGTATCTATGATGCACGCAGTACTAAACATATTCCATTAGAATGTACAAAGTTCGCATGTGTATGTGCTGCTATCTTAGCATAGCCTATGTGCATGAACTTAAAGCATAAAGAATAGTTATGTGTAAAAAATCTTGTGAACACAGCAGAATCTTTTCTACGTAGGTGTAGACATTGAACTTTGCATGCTGAGGCAGCATACTACGTGAGCGTGACGTCACGACCACGTGCTCTTGTTTGGTAAACATAGCCACGTGCTTTTTTGACAGCTGTCTTCTTGACGAACCCTAACCTCACTTTGAAGGACAATAGAGCGTCGCTAACCTCACTGCTGCCATCTTTACGGTGGTAAACCTCAAGGCTGCCACCTTATGCATGTTATAGCGCGGAATTTAAAATCCAACAACGGAACATTGTTAACCTCACTCTTGTCATCTTTACGGCAGTAAACCTCAAGGCTGCTACCTTATGCATGTTGTAGCGCGGAATTTATAATCCAACAACAGAACATTGCTAAACTCTCTGCTATCATCTTGAAAAGTTCAGTGTTCCAAACACTAGTTCGAAAAACGTAACTCATCGCACCTCGGGGATTTTATTAGGTAAGACGTAACCCCTAGGTTCCATTCCTTGTTCTGAACGTGAAACCATTTACAAAAAAAGATTAATTTTCTACACGTAACTAAGTACAAGCGTTCTTGGTGATAGCGATCAATGAGGTTGTTGCTCCTTCAGCCCTTTAGCCCTTTAGCCCTTTAGCCCATTAGCCCTTTAGCCCTTTTGCCCATTAGCCCTTTAGCCCATTAGCCCCTTAGCCCTACAAGGAATGTGCGGTAAGGAGGAGGAAGAGTCCTTTCATCCTTGAAACAATATGTTTCCGAACCGATATTTCATGTTACATATTTATGTAATAACTTGTTCAACAGCTAGGGACTTAAATGTAAGCAGAGTATTTCTTATAGCACTAGCGTTCTGTTTAATTTTACTTCCCGCATAAGCTACATGCTTGTAACCCATGCCAACAGATTGACTGATATTTCATGTTACATGTTTATGCGATAACTTGTTCGACTGATTTTCACACAAGACGAATGATGGAAGGTAAATAATTTGAAGTTATACTTTGGCTATATCGCTTACCGAGCGAGTTAGCTGCGCAGTATGGGTACGGTGTGTTTTTTGATTTTTACACTAGGCAAATCATTGAAGTTGTAGTTTTGCAATATTGCTTACTGAGCGAGTTAGCTATGCGATATGTGCACAGTGTGTTTCCATAGTTTTTGATTTTACACTAAGCAAATCATCAAAATTGTACTTTTGCTCTGAACACATCAAACAATATTCTGATCATATGTTGAGGTTAACAACATCGATTACAGTGTTCGATTCTAGTCTTGTTATGTTTCATTCTGATCTTCTTAGAACAAGGGTACCCCCTAATATGTTCTAAACACATGTTGTATTGAGTACAGTGTTCGATTCTAGTCTTGATCACTTATTTTGTGTTCTGAACACATCGATCAATGTTCTGATCACATGTTGTATCGAGTACAGTGTTCGATTCTAGTCATGATAACTTATTTTGTGTTCTGAACACATCAATCAATGTTCTGATCACATGTTGAAGTTAGCAACATCGATTACAGTGTTCTATTCTAGTCTTGTTATGTTTCAATCTTATCTTCTTAGAACAAGGGTATCCCCTGACATATTCTAAACACATGATGTATTGAGTACAGTGTTCGATTCTAGTCTTGATCACTTATTTTGTTTTCTGAACGCATCAATCAATGTTCTGATCACATGTCGTATCGAGTACAGCGTTTGATTCTACTCTTCTTAAGTTTCGAAAGTCTAAACATGCATAATAATATTATCACTACACACGCTTGCCTTCGCGATGCAGGATTAAACTTGTTCGATATAAAGCTATGCCTTGACATAAGAGGCGGAGGAGGAGGTAGAGAAGGAGGAGGAGGAGGAGGAGGAGGAGGAGGAGAATGATAAGGCCTTAACAGCCTATGTATAGTCGCCATTGTATAAAGATGATAGCTGTCAAAAGAATTTTTCAAATTATCCACCACCACATTTCAGCTAAAGAGTGTAGCAGGGTGCTCTGTTGATTAAGCACATAGAATTTCAAATTGCCCTCCACCACATGCATAACAGCAGCTGTTATCTTGCGCAGTAGCCTCTAAGCTAGCTTTCTTCATAAGAGTAGCTGCCATCTTGTGCGAGCACCCCTAGGCTGTCTCATAAGGAGCTATGTATAGTCACCATTATGTGTCCGCCATCTTGCGTAAGCGTCCCTAGGACGTCTCAAGCCATCTTGTGTCTCATAAGAGCAGCCACCATATTGTAAAAACAGATAGCTGCCAATGCCAAAGGGCTTAAGTAAGAATCGAACCGTTGATCTCATCATTAGACTATGTTTTTTCTTGTTCCTGATACTACGAACCTACGTATTAGGCGGAAAAATTTTGTCCGTTTTGCTCTGCGATGCACCGTTTTCGAGATATTTAACATTTTGCATTTAAGCCTCCAAATTTAATGAATCGAACCAGCACGGTACGTTATACTCTCTACCATAGTTAGACCTGATCATGTTACGAAGACTCGCTTCAATACAAGCTAAAACAGAGCAAATGTCAAAGGGCCTAAGTAGGAACCGAACCGTTGATCCCATCATTAGACTATGGTTTTCTTGTTCCTCATACTGCGAACCTAAGTATTAGGCACAAAAATTTTGTCCGTTTTGCTCTACGGTGCACCGTTTTCGATATATTTAACATTTTGCATTTAAGCTCTAAATTTAATGAATCGAACTAGCACGACACGGTAGCCTCTAAGCTAGCTTTCTTCATAAGAGTAGCAACCATCTTGCGCAAGCACCCTTAAAGCGTCTCATAAGGAGTTGTGTATAGCCGCCATCTTGTGTCCACCATCTTGCGCAAGCATCCTTAGGGCGTCTCAAGCCATCTTGTGCAAGGACACTTAAGCCGTCCCATAAGAGCAGTCGCTATCTTGAGCAAGCATCCCTAGGGCATCTCATAAGGAGCCATGTATAACTGCCATCTTGCGCAAGCATCCCAATGGCGTCTCATAAGAACCTGTGTATAGCAGCCATCTTGCGTAAGCACCCTTAAGGAGTCATGTATAGCCGCCATCTTATGCAATTAGCGTCGAGACAGGGCTGCTGTAGAATTTCTCTTTTTAAATTATCCACCACCACATTTCAAAGGTATCTAGCTAAAGAAGGCAGCACTGCGGATGACAGGTGACGAATTTACATCTACTACGATAAAGATTGCAGCACGGTGCTCTCTGGATTAAAGATGGCGGATGACAGCTGCACATGGCTTTGTTTCCAAACAAGAGCACGTGGAATTTGCCGCCACCACATTTCAAACTAAAGAGGGCAGCACTATGCTCTGTTGATTAAAGATGGCGGATGGTAGCTGTCAAAAAAGCACGTGAGTTTGTTTCCAAACAAGAGCACGTGAAATTTTTCAATTTGCCGCCAGCACATTTCAAAGGTATCTAGCTAAAGATGGCAGCACAGTGCTCTCTTGATTAAAGATGGCTGCTGTCATGTGGAATTGCCTGCCACCACAGGTATCTAGCTAAAGAGGGCAGCATGGTGCACAAAGATGGCTGCTGTCAAAAAGCATTTTTCAAATTATCCGCCACCACATTTCAAAGGTAAGTAGCTAAAGAGGGCAGCACGGTGCTCTATAGATTAAAGATGGCGGATGACATCTGTCAAAAAAACACGTGGCTTTGTTTACCTCGCGCTAGTTAGGTTAAGTTGGTAGCACTAAGGTTTAGACCCGTCAAGATGGCAGCACTGCGGATGACAGGTGACGAATTTTGCATCTAAAGCGGGCAGCACAGTGCTTTGTGGTTTAAAGATGGCGGATGACAGCTGTCAAAAAAAGCACGTGGCTGTCAAAAAAACACGTGGCTTTGTTTACCTCGCACTAGTTAGGTTAAGTTGGCACTACTGAGGTTTAGGCCCGTCAGTATGGCAGTACTGAGGTTAGCGATGCGTTGTTGTCTGTCAAAAAGCACGTGGCTTTGTTTACAAATCTGTCAAAAAGCACGTGGCTGTCAAAAAGCACGTGGCTTTGTTTACCTCACGCTAGTTAGGTTAAGTTGGTACCACTGAGGTTTAGGCCCGTCAAGATGGCAGTACTGAGGTTAGCGATGCGTTGTTATCTGTCAAAAAGCACGTGGCTGTCAAAAAACACGTGGCTTTGTTTACCTCACGCTAGTTAGGTTAAGTTGGTACTAGTGAGGTTTAGGCCCGTCAAGATGGCAGCAGTGAGGTTAGCGATGCGTTGTTGTCGATGACAGCTGTCAAAACGCACGTGGCTTTGTTTACAAATTCAAAACCCCCTCCAAAATTCAAATTTCCCGCCAAAAATTCTAATTTCCCGTCAGAATTCAAATTTCCCGCGCCGCGCGAGGAGGAGGCGGCGGCAGAACCATCCAATTATACTACTCTTGTGCCGCACTTCTGTGGCGCCGCGTTACTGGGATAGCAGCTTACAAATTCTGGTTTTTCATTGAACCCTCTACCGTTGTTATCCTGGAATGTCCTACCCGTAACTCTTAATCGTCACACGTCTGTGTTATCGCAGCAGCAATCGTTACCACTTATTGAGGACATTCAAATGTGTCTGCAATCATCGCATGGAGAAGCAGCTGCCGCAGAGAGAGATAAGTTGAACAAACTAATTCGTTCAAATCCTGATTTTGAATTCGTCAAGCTTATAAAAGACGTATTATGGTGAAAATGCAAAAGACGTACAATTTGAACTCACTTTGTCCAAATGTCTTCATTGAATTATACATCTATAACTTCTCGTGACGTAAAAATATAATTTTCTGTGCTTAAGTATGGGCTGAATGGTAAACGGATGAGCTTAAATCAAGACAATTTGGAGAAATTAGGGTAGTTTTTGTTCATGTTTCAAAAGGAACTGAATTTTGATACTGCATATTTTCCAGTTTATTGTGCATGTTTTGCCATATGATAGTGCATGAATGCATGCATATTTTGAGATTTGATAGTGCATGGAAATCCGGGCTCTACTTATCAGATAGCCGCTAGTCGAAGAACGCTATGCAATGGGAGCAACCAGGAGGCGGGCAGAGCCAATAAGTCCATATGAATCTTGGTTATAAATGTTCAAAAAGACCTATGTTATTTGGGGCGATATCGACAACGCCACTTCGAATAGGATTTGTTGGTGGAAACTTGTTGCAATGAATCAGTGATGGTGATGACAATGATGTTGTTAGATATTTGAAAAAAAAACCCGTCTTAAGTGAGATCAAGGAAGAATGTGGAGATGGGATCGCAACTCATATAGACGTAATGAGACCTTTGAGACTTGCTGATGACATGTTTATTTGATTTCACTCCGGAGAAGATTTGATATGGACATAGTCTTGAAGAATTAATACAAGATAGTAAATAAATGAATCCAAATTATACCTAATGGAAAGCAACGCAATACAGTCTCTTGAGGCAGAAAATGAGTTCTTCAAGAAGTGAGATGTATAAGACGTGGTAAAAACGTCCGTGTTAGGGCGTTACTGTATCGGATGTACAACGTATCGCTACTCGGATGCGAATAATAAACACGGACATGTAGGGAAAGTGATAAGTGTGTCAGCCGTGTCGTGCGGAGGTGCGTGCGTTTAAATGTGGCCACGTGAATTATGACGACGTTATTACCAAATGCGTCCAAACAGGACCAACGCAATATGCTGTTACTCCGTTCTTTGCTGTCGATGGATAAACACCGGTTGACATCCATCGGAGAATGAAACCTGTGTATTGGACAGAATTCCTGTCGAAAACCACTGTTGTGGAATTGTGCAACAAGCTACGTGCGGGTCGCGTTTCGATACAAGACAGCGGGCGATTTGGGAGGCCAGCTCCAGCCGTTACGGACAACAACACGAGGGCGGTGGACGAAGTGATTAATGCGGACTGGCGCATAACCTGATCTCTCTTCATGTAATAAAACGACCTCCGTGCCCTCCTTGAAGTGTCCTGCTGGGCGAGGTTATGCAGCAGGATACGGTGTTTTACCACATGGGCAAGTGTCGGTGGGATGAATGCCTCAATGCTCACGGTGATTTTGCCTCATTGGCTTACCGATTCAGGCATGTACGGACGTCGAACGGAAAAAAAGAGATCTCCCCTTATACCTAGGCTGTGCTTCTCTGCATTCACTATCACTATCACTATCAGCTATATTCAATCGTTTTTACGATGTGGCCTCTTTAAGTCCGAAGCAAGGTAGGTTTTCATGAGGTCTTTCCATCTGGGACGGTCTTGAGTGATGTTCTGCCAATTGATCCCAGTAATCTTCCGGATGTCTTTATCCCATCTGTCCGGTGGTCTTCCCCTTGGTCTGAGATGATCTTTCGGACACCATTCAAGCACAAGCTTTGTCCACCTACCATCAGTTCTCCGAGCAACATGGCCTGCCCACTGCCATTTTAGGGTAAATACCCTTTCTAAAATGTCACTGACCTTTGTGACTGACCTGATGTAATCTGCTCTCTTCCTGTCTTTCTTCGTCAAGCCTAGCATGAACCGTTCCATAGCTCTTTGGGTTGTTCTGAGTTTTTGCTTAACAAACTCGCTCAATGTCCAGGTTTCACAACCGTAAGTCAGTACGGGGAGAACACTCTAGTCAAAGACTATCTTCTTTAGGTGGGGTGGCATGTTGGATTTGAAGACTGAAGAATTTCTTCCGTAGGCTTGCCATCCTAGTTTGATACGTCGGAAGATTTCCGGTCTTAAGTCCCCTTTCATGTTTACAAGTTGCCCAAGATAGACAAATTCATTGACCTGTTGTAATGTGGTGTTTCCCACATGCAGCTTTCCTGCTGGGGCCCATTTGTTAAGCATTACTTTGGTATAGAATGTTTAATTACTGAAACGAGACTGCCCTTGGTTTTAACGATATCGATATTGCTGTCATATGACAGGAAGTAGCCAAGATAGTTGAAGGAGTTGGTTTCTTCTACTGTCTTATTACTCAGCATAATGTTACGGTGAACGGGTTCTTTGTGCAGGAAAAAACATTCAAATTATATTTCCTCATCACATTCTGCAACTGAGTCGTTGACATGGGAAAGGTAAAATAGTAAGTCAAAAAGTAATCGTAATGTACTTTTACCATGGAGAACGTAGCAAAATGCTCATGCCAATGGCTTGGAACATGTAGCAAGTCAACAGGTACAGCGGATTAGTTTTTTACGAATGGCGCAAGACGGACCCTGTGTTAAGTCCACGATTTTTGACATGGAGAAGATAGTAAGTCAACCCGTGTCCCTGTTGGAATTATGTATGATCCTTGACAATTGTTGAAATTCAACTGCATGTAACCCCTTGCCTATAGCTATTATAGTTCCGTCATAGTGATATTTTAGTTGCCAGAATGCCTCCGAAACATATTTCATTCAAAATGGTAATTCGTTATTTCCGATATCTTGACATGATGCTAATATTAGTTCTTTGTTTTAAAAATTAGGTACTATGTGTGGCCAACAATGGTTGCAGAATAAGATGCGAAATGAACAGAGAGGTTAAACAGTTTCAATCATTTCATGTAATCATGGTGACGCCTGGGGATTTTCGTGACTTTGCCATGGAGGTCAAGGGATATTTAAATACTCAACGCCTTAATAGTAGCACTGTGTGCTGGATGAGGATTTCAAGAACCGAACTTTCCTATGTCAAGACAAGGCGAACATTCAACGACTTGAAACCGTGAAAGGAGCGTAATATCCTCAAAAGAGGAAGGACGTATATCGCGACAAAAACACGCAGATATTACAACCACTTTGAAGTAGACTAAACATCAGCGAACCGAAAAAAAGAGTATTGGCTTTGCTGTATTTCTTGGATGAAAATTATAATTCGTTTATCGTGAAATTTGTGCTTGAAACATACACGTCAGATGAATACTCAGTGATTTTTCACAACGTAGTTTATCCCATAATTTTATTACTGAATCATAATTAGCATAAATTTGTGTATTAAACTCATAAATTGATTACTCACTGGTTTTACATGATTTATTTTGAGTAACGTCCGCTTCAGAATGTTGGAAAGTATACTTTTCTTCTTCTGTAACATTCACATTTTATAACTTACTACCTTTCCCATGCCAATGCCTCAACTATTGTATTAATACGGCGCATAGAGCGTTGGAAGCTACTCTCAGAACTAGTAAATAGTACGTGTATTCAAGCATACAAAGTCGTAAATAAATTTAAGCTTTAACCTGTGATGATAATGGCATGGTGATTATGTCTGCGGTCTTTTATAAGAGTATTCACATATATTATTAACTCTTACTGAAATACAGTTGTCAGCGTATATTTACGGTGTTTCTAATATCATCTGTTGTGGGACTGCATCGTTTTGCGTTAAGTTATTTCCAGAAAGGTTTCGGATTCGTACAGATTTGAAAAAAGACTTCTCGATTAAATAAACCGCAATGACAAGCAATCCATATAGTATGTCGGCCACATTTTTTAATCATGCGTTTTGTCGCAATAGAACTACGGAATAAGATGTTCCTTCGATACTGTTTCGAAAGAAAGTCTCTTAAATACTTCGGATGCTTCCCATAATTCCAGAGCACATTCATCAGGAAACGTACCATCATATTCTTGAGCTTTTTCATTGCCAATAAACTGCATAGGCCTATTTTCACTCCCAGTCATTTAAATGCTTTTTTAATTAAGTCGCTTCACGAATGTTTTCTTAATTAGATTCTGGTGAGTTTTCAACTTGAACTTAGGAGGTTTGCGGTGAAAGGTTTAAAGGGAATATCGCAGCTCAACCACTTCACTTCTAATTTATTTTCAAGTGGTGCAGTGAGTAATTTGGATTAGTTGCCTTCGCCCATTACAATGCACTTTGTAATTACAGAATGACGAAAAGTGCTCAACCTTAAGTGCATGATGCTGTACATGAGGCGACGCTCAATGTCTAGGAAAATGTCAGTAGATATCCATTTCAACCTCATTTAAATCGGAAAGTTACGTACATTGCATTAAAATAGTCCTCCAACAAAAGCAAGTCACGATAAAGTTGATCAGGTTCAAAACGCGATTTAAATCACCCCTATAAATCTATGTCCATTTCACATTCATATTTATTGACTTTTGAGAGTTATGAAGAGTGTACGAAAAATTATGTACAATAAGGATATGAATGAAAAATGCGATCAGAACAATTAAAATAAAAGTAACTGAAATCGGGAGGAGAATATATGAATATAGATTGATTTTAACAATATAGGAAACTAACAAGTGAAACAGTTAATGAGTTAATTACATGTTATTAGCTTTGTTGAGACTTGGATTGCACCACGATATGGATTACGTATATAGTAGTAGGTTTAGAAATATATAGCAAGATAAGAAGGAGAAAATAGTCAAAACAGGAAGAATGCCTGTGGAATACTAACCTTCATACGACAGGAAATACAGGGTACAATTAAAATCAAAGAACCGGAAATAGAGAAGAAGTTCTTTGACTGTAAATAAAGAAGGATGGGAGCTGAGAATTAAGCGTATACCTTGGTTTTGTCTACAGCCCACGTGAAGTCAAATATTTCGTCCATGAGAAGGAAGGAAAGATAAACAGATTATTTTCTGATGGGGAGCTTCAATATGTGAGTTGTACACCGGAAGCCAGTGTATTGTCAAGAGATAGGAGGAGACAGTAGTTAAAAATACAACAAGTTAAGGTGGAGTGTGTAATGGGAAATGCAAAACAAATATTGGAAGTATGTGGTACTAAAGAATTGGTGAAGGGCGTAACGTTTTATATGATACAGAAACAGAAAGTGTTTTAAGTCTAATACTATATTCAAGCAGGCACTACAACCATAAACGGGTTAACAGTTGAAGGCTGGGCAGAAACTCACCCCTTACCACTAATTATTAATCTGATAAGAATGGGAGAGAGTAGTGTTTCTTGCTAACATGCAAATATAAAACGAGATTAGTACCCAAATATAGATGGATAGAAGACCTCAGCGAAAAGTTCAAGGATAAATTTAAAGGGGGAAATTTCGAAATTATGAAGATACAGATAAGACTTACAATTGAAAGTAAACAAATAGATTCGACAATATGGCTTATAGAAAATACTATAATGGTAACCAGACATTAGACGCGTGTGCAGGAGATAAATATACCAAAGAATAGTGGGTGTTATAATGAGTGCGGAAATAAAAAGATGGAGGTAGTGATTATCTATGTCATTGGCCCCGATGGTAGTAACGATAGCATTAAAAATGTTAATGAAAGTCGTCTTGGAAACATTATATAGTAAACGAAAAGAGTAGAGAGATATATTGGTGGACGCTAGGAACATTGGAGGAAGAGGCAAGCTGACAAACTAAATAGAGATTCTAGTGTAAGAATAAGGGTGGTAAGAACGTGTGGAATAGAGTAAACCAAATCTGAAGAGAAAAAAACACAATACATGTCAATATGAATCACGGCGAATGGTTCTAACATTTCATACGGTTCTTTACTGTGGAGAATAGTTGGAAACCTAATGTAGGGAGGACAGGGCTGTAAAGTGTATTGGAGTGTACCCTAGAAGTAGCGTGACTGCCTCTAACTCGTACGCCCAGATGGAAACATTTCAGTCGTTGAAGTAAATGATTCAATAGAGAAAGTACAACAAGCGAGAAAGGAGCAATTTCAGGTATCAGTTATGAATTTTGGAAAGATGTAGGTAAGAATAACTTTATCTTCGAAAGAATAGTGAAAATATTCATTGGTATAAGTGATAAATCTTTAGGTAATAGTATAAACTTATAAAACAATATTTTTAAATATATGTATGTTTGTTGGTATAGTACTTACAAAGGAAGATTATCATAAGGAGCTGTAACTCATAGTAAATTCCACCGCAAGTTTTCAGATATTTCGTATAGATATCCGCCAACACCATATCTCAAACTATCATGAAGGTAATAATTTATTAAATTAAATAACACGATACGCCTGTGAAGGTATTAATATACGACTACACTACAATACTACTTAGTCGTACTCTATTTTTATCCGTAATACCCATCTGTGTCCGCGCAACGTAAAGTCACGGATGAGCGCCAACTGGGAAGAAGGAATTCATTTTTGTATTAAGATTTAACGCATGCAGTTTATTTTTATAATAAACAATATTAGAGACAATTCAAGGAATTAAATATACTGTATATCCAATAAAAACCTTCTTAGATTATCTTTAATTTATGGCCTGATAAATTTAGCCTTTTACATGCTTCTTAGACTTCAACTAAATCATAAAGCCATCAGACAAGAGGGATGGGGAATATCTGAGTATTTTATGGAATAAAGTTTTGGAAGTGGCACACGTACTAAAAATAAAAGTTGAATCGAGAAAGATTAGAGACAATTATGAATTACGTATATGTGAGAAAGATGTAGATAACATCGAAATTGGACAAAGAATCTGACCTTCACACTCTTGTTAAGTTAGGCAACAGGTTTTTGACGGTAGCTGGAGGGAAGGGGATCAAATGAGGTAGGTAGGGTTGAGGCTCTGGTCATGGGGGATTCCATCGTTAGACATGCAGGGAAAGTGTGTGAAGGAAAGGGATCCAGGGAAGAGTGTTATCCAGCAATTAGGTTGAGGCAGATGTTGAGGAAAGTAGAAGAGAGGGAGAAGGGTAAGGAGAAGGTGGTAGTGTTTCACGTTGGTATCAACAACGTAAGGCAAGCTGATATAAGTACCAACATAGTTGGAGATGCGTGGGATCTGGTAAATTCAGCACGGGTGAAGTTTAAGGAAGCGGAAATTGTTATCAATAGAATACTCTGTAGGAGGGATACTGACTGGAGGGTTATTGGGGATTTAAATTATACTATGGAGTGGGTATGTGGGAAAGTGGGAGTGAAATTTCTAGATCCTAATGGGTGGGTAGGAGATAGGGATCTGCGCTCAGATGGCCTTTACTTAAACCGCAGTGGTACGTATAAGTTAGGAAATTTGTTTGGAAGGGTAATATGGAGGTACATTTGGGAAAACAGGGTGGCTTAGGGAGCGGTGATAAGGGAACATGGCTTCAGACCGGGGAAATCGACAACGACAAATCTGTTGGAGTTCACTCCTGAAGTGTCCGCAGCCATGGATACAGAAGGCTAAGTTGATGTAGTATTCACAGATTTCAGAAAAGCATTCGATAAAGTTGATCAGGATGTACTTTTAAATACATTACTCATTATGGACTCTCTTACAGTTTAATAAAATAATTGGCATCATATTTCTCTGATAGACAACAATTTGTGCCTTATAAAGGATTTGAATCTGAGTATTACAATACTCGATCTGGTGTCCCACAGGGCTCAAATCTTGGACCATTACTCTTTTTACTACTCATTAATGATCTTCCTGAATGCATAGTATTCAAACATATTGCTATTCGCAGACGATGTAAAAATTCTCAAAACCATCACAGGTGGACTGTAGATTTCTTCAGAAAGACCTCAATAGCATATCACATTGGAGCGTTAGTAACAAGTAAGATTTTAACATTAACAAGTGTCATGTAATGGTTTTTTCCGGGAATAAAAATAAAATTAGTCACTCATATAATATTTTGAATACTAATCTGTCGTCAGTGAACTCTATCAAGGATCTTGGTGTGCATTTTGACGCTAAATTGACGTTCTCTCTACACATAAACGAACTTGTTGCAGATGCTTACAGAATATTACGATTTATTAAGAGATGCACACGTGACTTCACAAATCCCGAGGCAATAAAGATACTATACAACTCCTTTATAAGACGTCGGCTAGAATATGCATGGACCATTTGGAATCCCACCTTTAAACTATATGATAACAAAGTTGAAATGTTGGAAAACAAATTTCTTAGATACCTTACGTACAAAACAACTAATAATTACCCTAAATTTGATTCGTATGATGACTTAATGAAACAACTTGGCTGTAAGTCATTAGCAAAAAGACGAGTAATTGCAGTTCTTGTATTTGTCTACAAATTATTTAACAATATTATTGTTAACTCTAACTTGCTCTCTCTGTTCAACTTGTCTGTTCCTAATCCATCTACACGCCCAAAACATGTTACTTTCTACTGCTCTAGGTCAAGAACCCAACAACATAGTAATTCACCAGTGTTAAACTCAATGAAAATATTTAATAAATATAGCAATGAGTACAGACTAGATATATTTGCAACTACACACACTTCCATAGTAAAACATTGTAAACGAATAATTTAATTGTTTTATGTTCTAAGTTAAAATCCCACTTTGCTGACTCCTATTGTTAAGCTCCTACTTTAGTTACCTTTCTAGTTATACCATCTACCTTATCATCATTATTATCTTCGGTACCATCACTAACATAATGTATAATTACAGTACTAATGCAGCTTTAAAGCCGTTTGTAAATCATTTTAATTGTGTTTTTTTTAAGTAACTTGCTATACTATGTGCATATGTAACTGAATATTTGTAACATTATGTTACTGAAGAAAAGTGAATTTTTATTTCATTCATGACGTTATTTTACAAGGACTTTCATAGGAGATATTATAATTTTAATTTAATATTTGTTTTTATCTAATGTAATAGTATATGTGTTTCACATCATTAGGTTTGTACCTGTCTGAAGCACAATAAATTATATAAATAATATTTCATGTGTTAAATTGGTTAGAGAAGGCGCGACTTCTCTAGTCTTACATATTTTCAGAGTGAAATGCGAATCTAGAGAAAGGTTTAGAAAGGACATTACATCCCCAAGAAAATTGCAGTGTTTAACTTATGCGTTTAATATGGTGGCATATCCGTGTATATAACATCCATGTGCTTTCTCAGGTATTAAAATTGTGTGCAAAGAAAAAAAAATATAATTCATTCTTCTCATTTCATAGGTAAATAGTATTCCTCTCATAGTTAAGGTTCCCCTCCTCTATATATGGATAGTTTACCGCCCTTTAGGACGTTCTCCTTGACCCCTATGCTCTACCGATGCAGGTAGCGTATTACTCCAGTAGGGGAGATGAGATTTCGACGCCGGGATTTGTTCGAAAGTCTCATCTAAGGTGCTCCATTCTAACGTCATGTTACAGGAGCATTCTAATCTAATTGATGTACTGATACCACGAAAGACCATCTTCGGTGTTGCCGACAGTGGGGGTCGAACCCACTATCACCCGAATACTGGGCTACTGAGCTCGGTCTCTATTCATTCATACTAGAGTTGATGGTGCATTTACCATTTACAAAGGACGTTAGTTAATCGAATATTTATATTTGTTACTACCAAATTTATTACGTTATGAACAATATATTTGCCATGAAAATTGTTATTGAATTGCCTATACTAAAATTATAAAAAGGAAAAATGTGTTTGTTTGCAACGAATAGAATGAAAAA
Organism: Anabrus simplex; assembly: GCF_040414725.1. Lineage (NCBI taxonomy): Eukaryota > Metazoa > Arthropoda > Insecta > Orthoptera > Tettigoniidae > Anabrus > Anabrus simplex. The sequence goes on from NC_090271.1 coordinate 318,085,906, forward strand.
CTACGGAACCGATTTTAAAAATTACTTCGCCTATAGAAAGCTACATTGCAATTGAGTAACATGGGCTGTATTTTATTTTCAAAACAATTCGAGGTGGGGGCACGGGGGGGGAGATATAAAAATAATAGGCTAATATAGGCAAAATATCGAATTTATCGTATAAGGACGAGACAAAGCTCAATTTAATCCTATTGACGCAAAGAACAAAACTCGGTAATCCCCAGAAACCATGCTTCAAGGCCCTAAGACCAACCGTTACGGAGATATTTGCCCAATACTACCCCTTCTCTAGGAATCCGATAAAGTTATGAACTGCCGTAACCATAGCAACGTCAGCTCTAGGATTCTACATCAGCGAAATTATCTACAAAAAATCACAAAAACCTAATATATTACAGACATGAAAAGTGATATTTGGAATCCCCTTTAAAAATAAAAGAACACGGATATTCGTTTTCAGAAAATCCACTTAAGGGGGAGGGGTGTGAAAAGAAGTGAGGAAGGAGTTGAATTATTTATGTCAGGATACATATATCTCCATTTCGTTCGCCAAGTTGTTTCCAAGGAGTCCCTCGCCTGTCAAATGGGAGTGGGACTCCGTTACTCCCATAGGTCCGAGGCTTGCTTAAAATGCGATCAGTCGTTGAAAGGAAGTTGGATGAAAACCAGTGTGGTTTCAGACCACAGAGAGGCTGTCAGGATCAGATTTTCAGTATGCGCCAGGTAATTGAAAAATGCTACGAGAGGAATAGGCAGTTGTGTTTATGTTTCGTAGATCTAGAGAAAGCATATGACAGGGCACCGAGGGAAAAGATGTTCGCCATACTGGGGGACTATGGAATTAAAGGCAGATTATTAAAAGCAATCAAAGGCATTTATGTTGACAATTGGGCTTCAGTGAGAATTGATGGCAGAATGAGTTCTTGGTTCAGGGTACTTGCAGGGGTTAGACAAGGCTGTAATCTTTCACCTTTGCTGTTTGTAGTTTACATGGATCATCTGCTGAAAGGTATAAAATGGCAGGGAGGGATTCAATTAGGTGGAAATGTAGCAAGCAGTCTGGCCTATGCTGACGACTTGGTCTTAATGGCAGATTGTGCCGAAAGCCTACAGTCTAATATCGTGGAACTTGAAAACAGGTGCAATGAGTATGGTGTGAAAATTAGCCTCTCGAAGACTAAATTGATGTCAGTAGGTAAAAAATTCAACAGAATTGAATGTCAGATTGGTGATACAAAGTTAGAACAGGTCGATAATTTCAAGTATTTAGGTTGTGTGTTCTCCCAGGATGGTAATATAGTAAGTGAGATTGAATCAAGGTGCCGTAAAGCTAATGCAGTGAGCTCGCAGCTGCGATCGACTGTATTCTGTAAGAAGGAAGTCAGCTCCCAGACGAAACTATCTTTACATCGGTCTGTTTTCAGACCAACTTTGCTTTACGGGAGCGAAAGCTGGGTGGACTCAGGATATCTTATTCATAAGTTAGAAGTAACAGACATGAAAGTAGCAAGAATGATTGCTGGTACAAACAGGTGGGAACAATGGCAGGAGGACACTCGGAATGAAGAAATAAAGGCTAATTTAGGAATGAACTCGATGGATGAAGCTGTACGCATTAACCGGCTTCGGTGGTGGGGTCATGTGAGGCGAATGGAGGAGGATAGGTTACCTAGGAGAATAATGGACTCTGCTATGGAGGGTAAGAGAAGTAGAGGTAGACCAAGACGACGATGGTTAGACTCGGTTTCTAACGATTTAAAGATAAGAGGTATAGAACTAAATGAGGCCACAACACTAGTTGCAAATCGAGGATTGTGGCGACGTTTAGTAAATTCACAGAGGCTTGCAGACTGAACGCTAAATGGCATAACAGTCTATAATGATAATGTATGTATGTATGTACATATATCTAAAAAAATACAGATTTTAAAATTCAAAATGAACACACTTTCTTGGAAAAGCCACTTAAGGGGATGAAAAGAATTTTTTAAAAAAGGGTGATTTTTTAAAATGAGTATCTTCTTCTTCTATCTCTTTACCCACACCTGTGGGGTTGCGGGTGCGGACTGCGCAGCATATGTCGATTTGACCCTGTTTTACGGCTGGATGCCCTTCCTAACGTCAACCGTATGTGTAGGGATGTAATTTATACTTCTATACTAATATTATAAAGAGGAAAAATTTGTATATTTGTTTGTAACGGATAGACTCAAAAAATACTGAACCGATTATGAAAATTACTTCACCTATAGAAAGCTACATTGCCAGTGAGTAACATGGGCTTTATTTAATTTTCAAAACAATTCGATGGGGGGGGGGGCGACGGGGGGATATCAAAATATTAAAATAATAGGCTAATATAGGCGAAATCGAATTTGTCCTACTAGGACGAGACAAAGCTCATTTTAAGCCCCTTGACGCAAAGAACAAACCTCGGTAAAACCTATGGGTCCGTAAACAATGTTTTAAGGCCCTAAAACCAACTGTTGTGGAGGTGTTGGAACCGCACTACCCCTGCTCTAGGAATCGGATAAAGAAACGAACGGCCGTAACCATGGCAACGTCAGCTCCAGGATTCTACAGCAGCTAGATTATGCATGTACGTTTGGGCATAGCTGCCAGCCAAAATTGATACACATATGACTTACTATCTGGAAAAATATACTATGGGGTAAGACGCTCATAGCACTCTTTTTGGCGGAAATGGATAGAGAGTGTACAACAATAGTAGCCCCGGAGATCTCCGTAGTACGGCGACCAGCGGTTGCCGACGGGCCTCCGTTTTTACGTACTGGCTTAGGTTTCAGCATTTTGCGGTGTCTGTTACCTATAGTTTAAACTACTTTCTATCAAATCATGGAGTAGTATCACTGATGTTATTAGTGCCGATGTTTTGGTCCACTTTTACGATCATTGTAACCATGAAAACAACCTATATACTGTACACAACTGTGAAGATGGTGCGCCCATGACTTGAAAACGTTTCCCAAAATGTATACTCAGATTCATTATATGATGTGCGACATGAGTGACAAGCCCTGAGAATTATAATTGTCGATAATTATAGTAGTTTTTATGCATCGCGTATTTCCTTGATCATTTGCAATAGTTACGAAATGTCGGATCAAACAAATATATTCAATAATATTTATATTATATTTACACTAAACCTGCAGCATTATGAAGGGGGCAGGTGTATCTAGGTGGTAATGAAGGAAAATCATGGTAGCAAAAGATCTTAGAGGTCGGCGCTAATTAAGAACTAATATTTAGAGGCCCCCATGAAGAAAAGAAGAAGATACTTACACTATAATTCCAAACATGACAAATAATTTCTACGTACTTAATTAAATAAACCAGTTATATAAATATCTAATGAAGTCAGTCACACCGATAGTATGAGTAACTAAAGCCAGTTTCTGATAACCCGTACGAAGAACGGGTACTTCTGCTAGTTGCAAATATTATTGAACTTTCGTGTTGATATCCCGCACGTCCGTGATATTTTACGAAATTAAAGAGAAGTGTTTGATAGCCATATCCATTATAGAATGCGTGTGCGATTCGTTGGCTGAACGGTCAGCGTACTAGCCTTCGGTTCAGAGGGTCCCGGGTTCGATTTCCGGCCGGGTAGGTTATTTTGAACCTTAATTCGTTAATTGGGTGTATGTGTTGTATTCATGATCATTTCATCCTCATCAAGACGCGCAGGTCGCCTACGGGAGTCAAATAGAAAGACCTGCACCCGGCGAGCCGAACCCGTCCTGGGATATCCCGGCACTAAAAGCCATACGATATTTCATTTCATAGAATACGAAAAGGAGTTAAATTAACTGTCCATTCTTATCGCTATGATTGAAATAAACGTCGTGAGAATTCAGCACTGAAATATCCCAGCTTTATGTGTTATGAGTGAGGGAATAAATCCTCACATATCGGAATTCACACCTCATATATTATCCGAATATTTTCCATACGTGCTATGAAATGTCAGACAGAATCCTAGACCATTGTGTACTTATTTCCATTCGGTACCCTACTACTACGTGCTTCTGTACTTCTTGCTAGTGCCGGGCTGAGTGGCTCAAGCGTTTGAGGCACTGGCCTTCTGACCCCAACTTGGCTGTTTTGATCCTGGTTCAGTCCGGCGGTATTTGAAGGAGCTCAAATACATCCGCCTCGTCTCGGTAGATTTACTGGCACATAAAAGAACTCCTGCGGGACTAAATTTCGGCACCTCGGCGTCTCCGAAACCCGTAAGTAGGTAGTGGGACGTAAAGGCATTATTATTGTTATTGTTATTATTATTATTATTATTATTATTATTATTATTATTATTATTATTATTATTATTATTATTATTATTATTATTATATATTGCGAATGAGCCCATTAGGACTACGCAAAGTACTTAGAGACAGGCATTTGCCTTTCTTTGTGCCCATACTTCCTTCATTCGTTTGCTGTGTGCTTCTTTTCTCTCTTGAGACCATGTTGTTCCGGTCTTCTTATTTGGTTTTTCCTCTTGGTAAACTTGCCACTTATGAACTTTGGTTCTGAAGATAATCCGGCTTTGAATGTCTTCAGGTGTAATTCCTGCCAGTTTGAGATCTGTTTTAATTTCGCCAATCCATTTTATTGTGTCCGTTTTAGCTTTACTTCGGTTTTCATAAAATTCAACTATTTGCTTGGTAAGTCTATCTGGGTTCATCCTTTTTATATGTCCAAAGAATCTTAATCTGCGTTTTCTGATGTCGCTGTGAATGTTAGAAAATTGTTTGATTTCCTGTTTCCCTCTAAGGCGGTACTGTTCATCTACGAGTTTTGGGCCTAAAATTTTTCTAATGATCTTGCGTTCCTTTTTCTGAATATTTTCTAGATCAGTTTTCCTGTTCAAAATGAGTGTCTCTGATCCATATAGGCATTCTGGTTTAATAACTGTATTATAGTGTCTTAGTTTAGCATGCTTGGAGAGACACTTTTTGTTTTAGATATTTTGGGTGAGTCTATACGCAGTTTCCATTTTTTGGCATCTAACTTCATTGGCTTTTGTTTCCATTCCATTCTCCTGAGTTATTTCACCGAGATATTTGAATTTCTGGACCCGTTTTATTTTGCCATATTTTGTCTCCATGAATTTAGGGGCTTCTTTGCTGCAGGTCATGTATTCAGTTTTTTCAAACGATATTTGGAGGCCGACTTTTTCCGCTGTTTCTTTCAGGAGTTCGATCTGGTTTATGGCTCTTGAAACGTCACGAGTTAAGATTGCCAGATCGTCCGCAAATGCCAGGCAGTCTACTGCTAATTTGCCCCTACCAAGAGTGATTGGTTGGTCAATCTTGAGGGCAGACTTCTGTTTGCGCCGTTCCTGTATTACCTTTTCAAGGACGCAGTTGAAGAGTAGTGGAGAGAGCCCATCTCCCTGTCTTACTCCTGTTTTGATCGGAAAAGGGTCTGAGATTTCCCCCATGAATTTAACCTTAGATTTTGTGTCTGTCAATGTCTCTTTTACAATTGCGAGTGTTTTCCGGTCTAGACCCTGTTCTTTTAATATCTGAAACAGTGACTGACGATCAACTGAATCATATGCCTTTTTGAAATCAACAAAAGTACAAACTACATTTTTGCTACAAATTCTCTGATGCCTTAGGATTAACTTTAGGTTCAAAATTTGCTCTGGACATGAACGGCCTGGTCTGAAACCTGCTTGATATTCTCCAATTTTTGGTTCTAGTTGCTGTTGGGCTCTATCGAGAAGGCACTGAGATAAAATTTTGTAGGCAACAGATACCAATGAGATTCCTCTGTAGTTATTTACATCTGTTCTGTCTCCTTTCTTATGTAAAGGATGAATTAGTGCACTTTTCCAATCTTCTGGAATTTGTTCTGTTTCCCAAATCTCTTGGATGATACCGGTGAATTCTTTTATAGTATTTGGGCCTGCTGATTTGAGAATTTCTGCTATGATCCCAGCCTCACCTGCAGCTTTATTCATTTTATGTCGTTTTATATGTCTGGTAATTTCTTCTTCATCCGGTGGTACTGAATTTGGGTTTGTGAAGTCAGGTTCCTGCGGTGGAAATCTTTGTGTTGGCTCTGGGCAGTTAAGCAGTTCTTCAAAATACCTTGCAAGTTCGGTGCAGTTTTCTTGATTGTTCAGTGCAAATTGCCCATTTACTTTCTTAAAGCAAAGGTTTTGTGGCTGATACCCTGTTAGCTTTGTTTTGAAGTTCTTGTAGAAATTTCGTGTGTGTTTTTTTTTCGAAGTCCTTTTCAATTTCCAGTAGTTGATCTTTCTCGAATTTCCTTTTGGTCTGTCGGATTAATTTCGCTGCCTCTTTCCTGACTGCCAAAAACATTTTGTGATTCTTATCGGTCTTTTTGCTGTTCCACTTATTGTATGCATTCTGCCGGGATTGGATGGCTTGTTCACAGTCTGCGTTCCACCAAGGGTGTTTTTTTCTTTTCTGCAGACGAACAGTGTTTGTGCTGTTTCAATTAGTTTGGTCTTGAGCTGCTGCCAATTGTTGGACTGCTTTTTCTCTAATTCTTCGGTGAGAGATGGCTGGATCCGACTGGTATCAAATTTCGGAATTATTTGCTTCCTTCTTCTGAACCTTTGGGGTATCAACTGTAGTTTGACTCTTGTCAGATAGTGGTCTGAGTCTATGTTTGCACCCTTCCTTACTTGGACATTCATAATTTCTCTGTGGTTTTGGTACGAAATTGCCACGTGGTCAATTTGAAACTCGCCCAAGAGGGAGTTGGGTGACCTCCATGTCATTTGTTTAGAAGGTTTCTTCCTGAAGTGAGTCGACATGACTTTAAGGTTGAATGCCCTGCAGAATTCGACTAATCTCCGTCCATTTTAGTTCGTCCATTTATGTGCTGGGAATTTTCCAACTGTTTTCCTGTATTTCCTTTCCTTGCCTAGCTGAGCGTTGAAATCTCCTAACAGAATTTTGACGTGGTTTTGAGGAATTTTTGATGCTGTTTCTTCTAGTATTTCCCAGGATTTGTCTACCTTCTCGCGATCTGTTTTATTGTCTTCGTTGACTGGCATATGTGCATTGATCAGTGTGTATGATTTGTTTGCACACTTTAGGGTGATTTTCATTAGCCTATTGTTTACACATTTCACACCTATTACTGAGTTAAGTATGCTCTTCTTGACTGCAAATGCAACTCCTAAATGGGGTGTGTTTTTGAGAATCCGTTTGTCTGTTTTACTTTTGAAGAGTCTGTAGTTCCCGAAATCCATTGCGTGTTCGTCAGTCAGCCTCGTTTCTTGGAGTGCCAGTATTTTTGTTTTTTGATCATTTAGGGTTTGCTCTAGTTCGTACAACTTCCCTGCCCGCAAGAGAGAATTTATGTTCAGTGTTCCGAAAAATGTTTTGCTGTTTGGGCGAAGTTGGCCAGAGGTCTCCGACTCCCTCTGTTTGCGTGTCCAGCCAGACTCCCCAGAATCCGATAGTCTGGTTGTGCTGCTAATGTCAGCAGTGGATTGGTTACCACCTGGGGTACAAATTTGTTTTCTGCCACGCCTCATGGTACTTGATTATCCAAGTATTGGACCGTAGTCCAGTTTCATAGGACTGGAGTGGATAGTTCCAGAACATACATTTCCAGCCGCACCTCTGGTGAACAGACGCTGACCACTTTGCCGCTTGCTGCAAGTCAGACGCGAAGTGGATTTCAGTCAGTTCTTCCGCCTGTCCGCCATCGGGATGAATCCTCTTATGCCGTCGAGGCCGTTGACCATTTTCCTTGTTCCCTCAGTTGATCCGCGGGTGCTTATTTGGCTATGCCTTATTCGCACTTCCCTTCATATCTACAGGAACTTTCCCTATCAGCCATTGGGACGCGCCGTGTCGGGGTTGAGGGCCCCCACCCCAGTGTCTTACATAGAGTTATGCCTAACTCCTACTCAGTTCAGAGCTAGACCCCCACGCAAGCTGACCGGGCACGGTTATTATTATTATTATTATTATTATTATTATTATTATTATTATTTGCATCGTTATGTCCTACTGAGGAGCACGGTTGAACTTGCTTAGCTGATGTGTTGGCCTTCTTTTCCTCCCAAAATCTCTTCATCCTCTCGCTGAGCTTCTCCTTCGTTCTTCTGCCAAGTTATTGTAGCTCTGGTGTTGGGTTTGTCTTCAAAGTGGTGATTGTCGCTTTTGGTTATGAATTTACATCTGTCCTGTACAATGTATTCTGAGATGTTGATTTCCTGGAGATCTGTTTCAATTTCACGAAGCGAGCTGTTCTTGGTTTTTAATGAAAGGGCCAGGTTAAGAATTCTTTTAGTTAGCATATTAGTGTTCATTCTGATAATGTGTCCATAAAATTTCAATCGTCTTTTCCGAAAAGTGTGAGAATTTTTTTTCAGATTGACAATATATGTCCTGGGATGATTTTTTCCTCCATATTCCATCTATACAGACTGGGCCAATAAAAAATTCGTAAAATGTTCCTTTCTTGTTTCTCTTTGGTTAAAGATCCGCTACCAACGATTAAGGTTTCTGAGGCATATAACGTTTCATGTTTGATCACTGTATTATAGTGTCTAAGTTTTGCATTCCGAGATATTGATTTTTTATTATCCCTGTTCCAAGTGATCCTGTATGCTTTCTGTAATTTTGAAATTCTTTATTTATTTGCTTCTTTCTCCGTTCGGATAATGATACAGTAGGTTAAGAAGGAGGGAAGGGGAGTTAAGATGGCTTTGTAGAAGATATTGATATCCGTTGTTGAGAATCGAGGTTTGAAATCTGGGACATAAATACGGTGAGTATGTTTCTACCGGCCAATGAAATTTCCCCACCTTGTTTGATAAGAACCGACTAATGTTCATAGCCCTCGTATAAGGACGTAAATCACTGTGGTTGGCATTTATTGCCTGGTTCAGGTACTAGCTGGGATATCTGTGAGCCTTTCAGTAGCCTATAAACATGAGGCTGGAAGGAGCAAAAAGAAACTGTTAACTGAGTAAAATGCGATTGCTGGTTATTAGAACCAAACACCGTTTACGAACTGATCAGACCACATAGAAAGGAAGAGACATGTTTCGTCATAAACATAAATGACCTAATATTGGTAATGGATAAATAATACCTCGTTGTGTACGTTTCCTCTGAGGTGTTCAGGAATTATACTGGAAAGCAAAAACTACCTCCTTAATTCATTATGGATTAATCTGACCAGAATTAATCAATTGATGGTAAACATTCGTTCCAGTCACATACACTATCGACGATTTTCTAGGTCACCATCACCAATAATGAGCTTTAGATAATTCGGCACTCGATTACTATCCATGCATTAATTGAAAATTCTAAATGGAATATTAATATGTCTTATAAAAAAAATTATAAATTCTGGGTTTTAGACGGCATTCGAGTGCAATCAAAATAGGTAATATCGTACTTTCTTACAAACCATATTGTCCGACTCGTTGGCTGAATTGTCAGCGTACTGGCCGTCGGTTCAGAGGGACCCGGCTTCGATTCCCGGCCGGGTCGGGGATTTTTAACCTTCATTGGTTAATTCCAGTGGCCCGGGGACTGGGTATTTGTGCTGCCCCCAACATTCCTGCAACTCACACACCACACATAACACTATCCTCCACCACAATAACACGCAGTTACCTACACACGGCAGATGCCGCCCACCCTCATCGGAGGGTCTGCCTTACAAGGGCTGCACCCGGCTAGAAATAGCCACACGAAATTATTATTATACAAACCATACTGAGTGCAGTTGTACTTTGAGATCTATAGATCTGCTTACTCTTGAAGAAGCTACATTCAACTGTCCAAAACGAATCACCAACAGGAGTCATATTGTAATTTAATCCATGCATTTGGCATGCATTCTTTTCTTTCTTTCTTTCATCATCTTTACTGTCCAGGGTTGATTTTTCCATCGAACTCAGTGAAGGAGCCCACCTCTACCGCCACAAGGGCAGTGTCCTTTGGGTCGGGGCAATGCAGCTGGCGAGGAGGATCAGTACCTCGCTCAGACGTCCTCACCTGCTATTCCGAACAGCGGCCTTATCTGGTGATGGGAAGATCGGAAGGGAAAGATAAGGAAGAGGGAAGCAAGTACTGTGGCCTTAAATTAGGTACCATCCTGGCATTTGCCTGGAGGAGAAGTGGGAAACCACGGAAAACTACTTCGAAGTTGGATGAGGTAGGAATCTAACCCACCTGTACTCAGTTGACCTCCCAAGGTTGAGTGGACCCAGTTCCAGACCTCGTACCACTTTTCAGATTTCGTGGCAGAGCCAGGAATCGAACCTGGGCCTTCGGGGATGGGAGATAATCACAGTAACCATTACGCCACACGGGGTACTGATATGCATTCTAATTATTAGAAATTCTTTAACACCCTACACTGTTGACCAACATTCTGATGGTAAAATATATTTTCAGCGAACGTGACTCGAACCATCCAACTACGGTGTTAGGCGGTATATATGTAACACGTTAACGCCCGCGGACACTACGTGGCCTGTTCATATGTATTGCTTATCGAAAGACATAACCCCAGAATGGAAAAAAAAAAAGATTCATTCATTTCATTGAAAGATGGCCATTTTCATTGAACAGTTCAAGTATGATGCATTGTTCTCGTAGACCGAATCTGATACCAGTTTAAGTCTCTCGTTTATTGTATTAGCTGATGTATTCGTGCTTCGCAACGGAATTCTAGATTGCATACAGAATTGTAGCTTAGGTAGAGTACACGTTATGAGCAAGACTTTATTAAATTGCATAGCTCTTACTCTTACCCTAGAAACGTGACGGATAAATCACCAAGCGTCTTTTCTCATATGAAGACTACATTAGGGAATTTTCATTGTAATGGTAGGCCCGCTTGCCTACCATCATTAACAATCAGGTTGGAGAGTTTTCATTATAATGGCAGACATTCACTGCCTTTTTGCATCCTCAGAAAGACTCTCTTAGTGGTTTTCCCAACTGAAATGATCATAGGTCATTACAATGACGTCAGTAGAAATGGCGCGAGTAAAAGCAATGATTTCACATGAAATACTGGATCAAATAAAAAAACACACATTTTCTCACTTTTAACGAACAATACTATGTTGCCGATCTAACCGCCCAAAGTTCCAGAGCTGGAATGACCAGGCCGCAGACAGCCGTGATACGTGAACACTCTTAGTCCTTTTTTCGGGAAGGGGGGTCGAATAGTGAAGAGTTCCAGGGCAAAGACTAGGCCATTTTACTAATCTCTTTTCTAGGAGTACCCGATGAGTCGGAAAATCTTAATTCACTACACTGGCGGCGGGAAAGTTTATCTGAGTTGGATGCAAATTTTTTCTCCAAGCCAGAGGAGAAACCCCATCTTCACTGCTAATTTTGAATAAAATGGATGTAGAATTTAATAAAAGTGGAGAGGAAGATCTTTTTAAGAAACGGCTCCTTTCAGGGTTGAATTTTGAGTTACCGGTACTTAGTGAATTGTGGTGCAATAATTTGAAATAATGTATGCCTAAATTTTAATTCTAGACCAGGTCATACTACTACTACTACTACTACTACTAATTGAGCCTTTGCCTTAAGAATGCACACTGCTCATTCAAACTAGCACGTCAGAGTAGGGATCGAATTGCTTGTATACTATGACGAACCAGTGAGTTACGTACCAGCAGAACGGTATCAGAAAACATATGAAGCAGAGGAAAGACATGCTAAAGAAGAAAGTTTTCTAACTATCCGCCTATTTCCCGCCAATATTCAGTCAGGCGGTTACACTCGGTAGCAGCAGTAATCCCATCTATCGGAGTTGAGCGGCAGCATAAGAGACAAAGAACATCACCACAAACAATGGTCGATGTAATGTTATTGTTGATCAATGTTATGCGCTTTCAATATTGTAGGCCTTAGTTTTCTTCCAACTCTGAAATACCACGCTTATCATAGTCGGTACCGTAAAATTGAATAAAAGATAAATGGTCGGAAATTGTATTCTCTATAACTTTCGTTATGTAGTATTTTTCGATAGGACCAATAACACAGGTATTTAAAAATTAAATTTTAGGTGCCATCCCCTAAACTACAATTGCGTACAGGGCGAATACAATTGTTTATAACTTAGTCTGTAGTTTCTAATTCCCCCACTCTATATACCGACTTTCATTACATTTTGTTAACCCGTTTTCTCGTTGCTCGGCGTTGATACGGACTTGGCAACAAAAATACAAATTCAAGAATATCTGTGTTATCAAAGCCAGTACGGTAACAATATATGACATAAATGATCGGAAATGTAATTATGTACACTGACTGACAGAGCAAATGCAACACCAAGAAGGAGTGGTCAGAACTTTATGCCAATTGCCGGGTAGACTGACGTCACTGAGGTATGCTCATGATGTGAAATGCGCCGCTGTGCTGCGCACGTAGCGAACGATAAATGGGACACGGCGTTGGCGAATGGCCCACTTCGTACCGTGATTTCTCAGCTGACAGTCATTGTAGAACGTGTTGTCGTGTGCCACAGGACACGTGTATAGCTAAGAATGCCAGGCCGCCGTCAACGGAGGCATTTCCAGCAGACAGACGACTTTACGGGGGGTATGGTTATCGGGCTGAGAAGGGCAGGTTGGTCGCTTCGTCAAATCGCAGCCGATACCCATAGGGATGTGTCCACGGTGCAGCGCCTGTGGCGAAGATGGTTGGCGCAGGGACATGTGGCACGTGCGAGGGGTCCAGGCGCAGCCCGAGTGACTTCAGCACGCGAGGATCGGCGCATCCGCCGCCAAGCGGTGGCAGCCCAGCACGCCACGTCAACCGCCATTCTTCAGCATGTGCAAGACACCCTGGCTGTTCCAATATCGACCAGAACAATTTCCCGTCGATTGGTTGAAGGAGGCCTGCACTCCCGACGTCCGCTCAGAAGACTACCATTGACTCCACAGCATAGACGTGCACGCCTGGCATAGTGCCGGGCTAGAGTGACTTGGATGAGGGAATGGCGGAACGTCGTGTTCTCCGATCAGTCACGCTTCTGTTCTGTCAGTGATAGTCACCGCGGACGAGTGTGGCGTCGGCGTGGAGAAAGGTCAAATCCGGCAGTAACTGTGGAGCGCCCTACCGCTAGACAACGCGGTATCATGGTTTGGGGAGCTGTTGCGTATGATTCCATGTCACCTCTAGTGCGTATTCAAGGCACGTTAAATGCCCACCGCTACGTGCAGCATGTGCTGCGGCCGGTGGCACTCCCGTACCTTCAGGGGCTGCCCAATGCTCTGTTTCAGCAGGATAATGCCCGCCCACACACTGCTCGCATCTCTCAACAGGCTCTACGAGGTGTACAGATGCTTCCGTGGCCAACGTACTCTCCGGATCTCTCACCAATCGAACACGTGTGGGATCTCATTTGACGCCGTTTGCAAACTCTGCCCCAGCCTCGTACGGACGACCAACTGTGGCAAATGGTTGACAGAGAATGGAGAACCATCCCTCAGGACACCATCCGCACTCTTATTGACTCTGTACCTCGACGTGTTTCTGCGTGCATCGCCGCTCGCGGTGGTCCTACATCCTACTGAGTCGATGCCGTGCGCATTGTGTAACCTGCATATCGGTTTGAAATAAACATCAATTATTCGTCCGTGCCGTCTCTGTTTTTTCCCCAACTTTCATCCCTTTCGAACCACTCCTTCTTGGTGTTGCATTTGCTCTGTCAGTCATTGTATAACTTCAGTTATGTGGTATGTATCGATAGGACCACAAATAATATAAATAATTGAGAATTACATTTTATGCCTTCCCCTAAACTACCATTTCACTCAGCGTGAGTAAGATTATTTATAACCGAGATATTAGCGGCTCGTATCTCCTCTTCACATACCGATTTTCATTAAATTACCTTCATCCGTTTTCTCGTGATGCGTGTACAGACAGACAGACAGACAGACAGACAGACAGACAGACAGACAGACAGACAGACAGACAGACAGACAGACAGACAGACAGACAGACAGACAGACAGACAGACAGACAGACAGACAGACAGACAGAAATTACGGAAAAGTAAAAAGTGCATTCCTTGTTCCTATGGACATGACCGATACAGAAATACCTATCTTTTCAAATTCTGAGCAATGTACAGACAAAACTCTTATTTTATTATATAGAGATGTGTGGAAGGCACAAGAGCCAGAATATTGGGAATGCAGCGTCATGCCAATAGACAAAGCTGTGTACCTGCGTCATCATTGCGAATATGCGAAAACGATATCGCTGATAGAAACGTATTTGTCTTTTTAAAAAGTTCTAAAGTCATGGTCGTGGGAGATTCATTGCATCTTTTTTTGTAAAGAAGACTTTACAATCTATAACTGGTATCAATATCAACTGGAGAAATATTTTATTTTTCTCAATATCAATGTGAATGGCAGACAGACTTAGGGTTTTTATGTATATAGATTAGACCGAGATAGCAGACATGAGAAAGTAAAGGAATGGTGATAAAAATATTGTGCATCATCTAGGAAGTGCGGGAAAATTGTACTCCATCTCCAACGGTAATGTGCAGAAAATAAGTTTAAAAGGTTCAAAAATAAACTTGATAAATGAGTCATTACTTTAGGAAATAAACTTAATATTAACAGTGCATGTTTATTAGTTGTTTAATAATAATAATGTTATTTGCTTTACGTCCCACTAACTAATTTTACGGTCTTCGGAGACGCCGAGGTGCCGGAATTTAGTCCCGCAGGAGTTCTCTTAAGTGCCAGTAAATCTACCGACACTAGGCTGACGTATTTGAGTACCTTCAAATGCCACCGGTCTGAGCCAGGATCGAACCTGCCAAGTTGGGGTCAGAAGGCCAGCGCCTTAACCGTCTGCGCCATTCAGCTCGGCTATATATTAGTTGTTTAGTTCTGTGATAAATCATACACGAATTCGCAAATATAAACAAAACAGTCCGCTTCTGTGCTGTAGTGCTTAGCGTGATTAGCTGTCATCCCCGGAGGCTCGGTCTCGATTCCCTACTCCGCTACGACATTTGAAAAGCGGTACGAGAATTGGAACGGATCCAACTCAGCCTGGGGAGGTCAACCGAGTAGAGGTGGTTTCGATTGCACCTCAGCCATTCTCGAAGTGGTTTTTCGTGGTTTCCCACTTCTTTCCAGGCAAATGGCGCTATGGTACCTAATTAAGGCCACGACCGTTTCCTTCCGTCTTCGTGGTCCATCCCTTCCAATCTACCCTTCCTCCTCCTGTTCAGCATAGCATGTGAAGTTGCGTGGGCTAGGTACTGGTCCTCTTCCCCAGTCATGGCCCTAGATCCAAAGTCTCCCACTCCAGGACATTGCTCTGGAGGCGGTAGAGTTGGGATCCTTCGCGGAGACCGAGGGAAAACCAACCCTGGGGGCTAAACAGATTAAGAAAGAAAGAATGAGAAAAATACAATGAATTTGGCTCCATGGGAGTTCGGACTGCTACGTCTATTACCAGCCAAAGTCATCCGCAGATCTAAAGAAGGCGCTGGATTAACGTTCGGTGTTGTACAATTTGGTGTACTACACCCTCAATTAGAGAAAGCTGTTGTACCTCACCTATAGAGCAATGAACCCCATTGTTCATGATTGGTTTAAATTCTGTTGAGGACAACGCAGTTTTTGCGTTACAAATAAAAAACAAATGGAGAGGAATGGATGTTACATAATGCCTGCTACTCAGGTGGAGCTGCATTCCTTTGTTAGCCAGCTTCCAAGGTAACTGAAAACTGGGCTTCTTGTCTGTTGTTTACAGCCAAAGTGTTAACAGAGTTGGAAATTATCTGCTTGTTATCATGTTTTCCATTCTTTTTAAATGCTGACTTCACTGTTTAGTTCGCTGATTCTGCTCTAGAGGAAGTCAGGGTGTTCATTTCCATTACATAGTGGATGATGTTTATTCCCTCATAATTAATTCAGTTATTGACTTAATCAAGGAAAATTATAATTCGCTTCAGAGTGCAACTTCAAATGGATTGGAAAAAGCCTCTTCATAAGGTTGATCTTAGATGAACTTCACGTTCTTGCAGTTTACCATATTAAGAAGTGCAGCAATTCTGGCAAAATTTGGAACAAATTTGAAGTGACCATAGGGAGTTTGCTGTTAGTCAAGGGATCTTCGAACAAAGATATGGGTAGATACCATTTCCTCCCTAGAACCAAGGTAGTTTCTAAATATTAACCGAGTTACAACGAACTATTTATTGGCATCATCGGAAGGGTTAAAGATCTTCTACATTTATCATCCTCACAATTCTTTACATTTTTATCTATTTGTCTCATCCTGTATAAACTACCACATGTAAAAAAGCTTGATCGTTTATTTCAACAATAATAACATGATATCAGAAGGGAATACATCCTCAAATATCATGTTCTCTATGAGTTCACTTCGTAATCTGTAAGAAATGAAAGGAATGATTCCTTAGACCAATGTGTGAAGAAGGAGCTTTGACGAGAGGGAGTTCTCTGTAGTGAGACTGATCCGGCTTTGCGCCCAGTTGCGCAGCTCCGCAGTGCCTAGGTAATCCCGGGCTTACTGCTGTTGGCCCTGTAAGACTCCCTTTATTACTTCTTCGTATTGATGTATACCAATTCGTTATAAAATGCTTTTCTCAAAGTTACTGAACTTTCATCTTCCAACGGGTACGCTCAATTATGTTAGTTTAGAGTTATGTGAGAGCATTTTATTATCCAGTTAAACATGAAAGAGGTAAGCCTTACAGTACAGTATTTGAAATAAGCATAAGCGTATACATTGACTTCTAAATGTAATGTTCAGCATAACTTACAGGAGAAGGATCATATTTATAGATATATATGGACCAGTTAGGGATAATGTAAAAGTAAGTTAACTTGAGTCCTCGTAATCTTGGAAGTGGTTTGGATCCCTTCAGATATATCCCCAGTAGAGGTGAGCTGCATGTAGGTCTACTACTTGTAATTATATACCAGCAACCCAGCAAATCCTGAAACTCTCACATTACCGGTAATCGAACCTGGGTCTCAAATGACGGCAGCGAAGAGCGATTACATGGAGGTGGGCGGAGATAATGGTGAGTGGCGTAAATAGTTCTTTTTTGCAAAGTAAATGCAATTCGCCAGGTATAATGTTTATGCCTTTGCTGGAGTAATGTAGTGTTTACTGTGCGCTATATCATCTGGTATGGGCTAGAATAAATTTCTTACTTACTTGACCTGTCTCAGTCCCATTCTTGGCTTTGACAATATGAAAGTGGCCGAGGTAAGAGCGATGCTATTAATTCCATTCCTTACGCAGCCAGTCCTTGTTATGAATAGCGTGAAAATATCTCTCATTGGGTCGGTGAGGAAGGCAACGGGAAACTACCTCACACCTCATTTCCCTAGTATGAGTCGTCAGCGACGCCTAGGCTATCTAGGACAGCTGCTGTTGGTGGAGCTGTGGAGGATCAAGCCAGCCTTGGGGCTGAATACCTAACATACAGACAATTTTTTAACATAAATAAGTACAATAGATACGTTGGATCATTCGAGGAGGACGCCAGAGGAAGGCGGTGTTAAACGTCTGCTAGGTTAAGTCTGATAGCCGGGGAATAAAGCACAGACGCTGAATGAGAACACAAGTTGCTTTAGTCGAAGAGCTAAGGAAGATAAGATTGAGGAGTTGTTCGAAAAGAATGGGCATCAGTTGTGAAGAAAACAATGGTCAAACTATGACGGCTGCATGGTCAGAAAATTGTGAACAAATAAAATGACTGTATTAGCAATGTACATCTCAGGAGAAATTCAAATAATAATTTTAAAATATTTAGAATACATGGATATGGTTGCGAAAGTGAATGGAACAAGGGCAATAATAGTAAAGTTTACCGATGTGTAGGCTGTGTTGGTAGGAAGTCCATCTTCCCTACAATCCTTAATATATAGAATTTCTTCTACTGTGAAATTAATTTTAATGAAGATTACAGCCCAGAGGGCCAACTAATGGTCATCTCACAGACACCCAGGATCCTGTGGTTGACAATATCTGATACCACAATTGAATTACTCTTAAAATCACCTGATTGTTCCAGAAAATTACTGATTGGGTGTGTGACGGTAATCATTAACCAGACTGCTTTAATCTCAACTCTGCAAAGTAGATTGCTGTATAATCTCACGCTAAAATTCTACGCTGATCGGCCAGAATAATATGAGCACCTACCTACAATCGATATAAACCCGTCCAGGCGAAAACAGTGTCACCTGACCAGGAATGACTGCTAGTCAGGCGCACACACGGTGCATGTACTGTGGTACCAGTGAGTGGCTGTCCGTGTGTAGAATGGGGAAGGCGTACGATCTATCTGAGTTTGACCGAGGGCAGATTGTGGTGGCCGTGAGGTTCGGCACGAGTATTTCCGAAACTGCACGACTTGTGGGGTATTCGAAGAGTGCTGTGGTGTCTTCAACAAGTGGCGAAACAAAAGTGAAACCACATCCAAACGTCGAGGCGTTAGGCGGACACCACTCATTATAGACGTCGGACGTCGAAGGCTGGGCAGACTGGTAAAACAGGATAGGCGGCGAACTGTGGTAGAACTAATATCAGACTTTATTGCTGGGCAGAGTACAAGTGTGTCTGAACACACAGTGCACCGAACACTCCTAAGGATGAACCTCCGCAGCCGACGGCCCAGGCATGTGTCAAATTTAACACCACGGCATCGACAACTACGACTGAAATGGGCACGTGAACATCGTTACAGGACATTGGTGCAGTGGCAGAGCGTTGCATTGTCTGATGAATTCCGATACCTTTTTCATCATGTGCGTATGTGATGATCTTCAAAAGGCAGAAGTATTCAGTCAGCAGTATGTAAAGATTGTTGGTTACAAGGATGATGTCGAGATAGAGGAGGAGACTAAGGCCAAAGAAGTAATAAAATTTACGTATGATAACAATGACATTTACAATAAGATACAAAAGTTGAAAACTAGAAAAGCGGCTGGAATTGATCAGATTTCTGGGGATATACTAAAGACAATGGGTTGGGATATATTACCATATCTGAAGTACTTATTTGATTATCGTTTGGTCGGAGGAGCTATACCAGATGAATGGAGAGTTGCTATAGTTGCCCCTGTGTATAAAGGAAAGTGTGATAGACATAAAGCTGAAAATTACAGGCCAGTAAGTTTGACATGCATTGCATGTAAGCTTTGGGAAGGCATTCTTTATGATTATATTAGACATGTTTGTGAAATTAATAACTGGTTCGATAGAAGGCAATTCGGTTTTAGGAAGGGTTATTCCACTGAAGCTCAACTTGTAGGATTCCAGCAAGATATAGCAGATATCTTGGATTCTGGAGGTCAAATGGACTGTATCGCGATTGAACTGTCTAAAGCATTTGATAGGGTGGAACATGGGAGACTACTGGCAAAAATGAGTGCAATTGGACTAGACAAAAGAGTGACTGAATGGGTTGCTATATTTCTAGAAAATAGATCTCAGAGAATTAGAGTAGGCAAAGCTTTATCTGACCCTGTAATAATTAAGAGGGGAATTCCTCAAGGCAGTATTATTGGACCTTTATGTTTTCTTATATATATAAATGATATGAGTAAAGGAGTGGAATCGGAGGTAAGGCTTTTTGCGGATGATGTTATTCTCTATAGAGTGATAAATACGTTACAAGATTGTGAGCAACTGCAACGTGACCTCGAAAATGTTGTGAGATGGACAGCAGGCAATGGTATGTTGATAAACGGGGTTAAAAGTCAGGTTGTGAGTTTCACAAATAGGAAAAGTCCTCTCAGTTTTAATTACTGCGTTGATGGGGTGAAAGTTCCTTTTGGGGATCATTGTAAGTATCTAGGTGTTAATATAAGGAAAGATCTTCATTGGGGTAATCACATAAATGAGATTGTAAATAAAGGGTACAGATCTCTGCACATGGTATGAGGGTGTTTAGGGGTTGTAGTAACGATGTAAAGGAGAGTGCATATAAGTCTCTGGTAAGACCCCAACTAGAGTATGGTTCCAGTGTATGGGACCCTCACCAGGATTACCTGATTCAAGAACTGGAAAAAAATCTAAAGAAAATCAGCTCGATTTGTTCTGGGTGATTTCCGACAAAAGAGTAGCGTTACAAAAATGTTGCAATGTTTGGGTTGGGAAGAATTGAGAGAAAGAAGAAGAGCTGCTCGACTAAGTGGTATGTTCCGAGCTGTCAGCGGAAAGACGGCGTGGAATGACATTAGTAGACGAATACGTTTGAATAGCGTTTATAAAAGTAGGAAATATCACAATATGAAGATAAAGTTGGAATTCAAGAGGACAAACTGGGGCAAATATTCATTTATAGGAAGGGGAGTTAGGGATTTGAATAACTTACCAAGGGAGATGTTCAATAAATTTCCAATTTCTTTGAAATCATTTAGGAAAAGGCTAGGAAAGCAACAGATAGGGAATCTGCCACCTGGGCGACTGCCCTAAATGCAGGTCAGTATTGATTGATTGATTGATTGATGCTGATGGGAGCGTGCGTCTTCCAGGGAAACAGCTCCTTAACACCTGAACTGCGGGACGGAGATAAGATGGCGGCGGTCCAATTGTGTTCTGGTGAACATTGACCCAGTGGAGCTAGTGTAAGGCAGCATGAGGGCCGAGAATTATCGTAAACTGGTTGCAGACCACGTGCATCCATTCCTGTCGATCATGTTTGCCGACCGCAGTAGCAATTTTCAACAAGATAATTCGCCGTATCACAAGGCCAGTAGTGTAATGTAGTGGTTCGAGGAACACAGTGGCGAGTGGCAGTTGGTGTGCTGGCCCCCAACTTGCCAGATCTCAACCCGATCAAACACATCCGGGATGTGATTGAACGTGTCGTAGAGCTCATCGCCTCGGCCCGAATTAGGTGACTTGTGTGTGCAGAAGTGGTGCCAACTCCCTCCAATGCCTCATTGCTTCCATGCCAAGACGCGTCACCGCTGTTATTTGTGCCAAAGTTGGACATGCCGGCTACTATGTCATATTGTTCTGGTTGATCACTGTATGTTCCTATAAAGATACCACAAGTACATATATTTGTCTAGACAATACGTTTCGGAATCTTGGATTGTAAGTAAAAATGATATGAAGCGTCTGGAGGATTTTGAAATTTGGTATTACGTGGACAGGCAAAACAAGAAAATCTTAGGTTTCACATAGAGTTCAACCAATGTTTCCCCAAACAGCTTTTTTCCTGATGGGGTCACGGCTTACGCCATATTCCATTGGTAACACCCATTGTATAAGGCTATTCTTCTACGAAAAGGCCTTACAGATTACCAGAAATTCACTTTATAATCAGATCATAGAACATATTGGAGTAAAAAATTGTGTTGCAATGATAACAACAGCTCCTAAAAAGGTGGATACAGACCAGACCTTCCACGAAATACTTAATTGAAAGTATTTATATATTGATGTATTTACTTGAGTCATTAGCAGTGGTGAAATTAGGGCTCGTAGACCTCGCTTAAACCTAACGACGTAAATTTCAGGATAATAAGAGAAATATACTATTCTGTTATAAAATCCAAGATAAACTAAATAAGTATTCATTACATAATTCATTCCATATTTCAATACAGATTTCCTGTATTCATTCAATCCTGCATTATACACGTGTAATTTGTCATAAGCCAATCGAGTTAACCAGTAATTTCACAGTGTAAAATATGTGTATTAATATTTATTTATTTATTTATTTATTTATTTATTTATTTAGTAGTGGTCATAAAGAGGTACGAAGCACACCATTTTAGATTGGCTGTATAAAACTATCAAATGTTAGCAGTAATAAAACAAACAGTAAAATGTAACGCAGAAGGAAATTAATATTAAAAATTTCTTTAGAAATTAAATAAAAAATAAAATAAATAACAGGGATTAAAATTATGTCCGAGTCATTGATAATGTTCTGGCCAGGTTGTCAATAAAGAACCGAGGACTTAGTCTTTTAGTACACGTTTCAGTTGTGCTTCGAAGAGACATTAGAGAACGAACATGACAATTTCATGCAGGGCGTTTGCTTTTGTGGGAAGGTGATAGAATGTGTAGCGGTGATGGACTGTTAGCTGTACACGGAGAATATGGAATAGTGGTCTATTTTTGACCTTATGTGGATGAAAATGTAACGGAAAATTAGGTAATGAAGATGTGCATTTTAAAGCACCATTCTGAGAAGGTTCAAGATGTTGAAATATGAGAGAACTTGCTTGTTACTATGCTGTCTCAGACGGACGTGGACATATTTCACGAGGAGGGTGTCTTCTTAAGGTCAGACAGAGGGGAACTCACACAGATAGAAGATATAAATAGAGTACCATACTTGTGTACCACAAATATTTTTAGTCCTGAGTTTAATTAGATTAGCAATGTACATCTCAGGAGAAATTCAAATAATAATTTGAAACGCACACTTATCACTGTCCATAGTTCATAAGTATAGTACTAGGTTTCATATTTTAATTTTTATTGTAAATTATTTATAACATTAGGAATAAGAAATGGAAATGTTCTGTAAGTTGGCAGAAATTCCCATTGAACAATAAATAAAATAAGTAAGTAATTCTGAATTGAAGCCCAAGAAATCTCAGGGCACGGGATTTAACTTTGTCTCTATGAAAAGAGAAACTTAGTCCCTCTCATGAATTATTTCAAGGTCTTTGACCTGAGTAACAGTCGTAAGTGGAATGCTGTTTATTTAATACCCGTGGGTAATCTCAACATCAATTAGGCTGAGCGATATTTTGACACATTTTTCAGCATTAATTTTCAGTTTCCATCAAGTTAACGAGTAGTAGCACAAGTCCAAAGCATTTTGAATTACATCACAACCACTGGAGTTTACTCTATTTATGAACATTTTAAAATCATCTTCGTATAGTAACATGGAACACGTGCTCTTCTTTATGTCATCTGTGAGGTAATAAAAAGAGAGAAAGTCGAGGTGATAGGATTCCTCCTTATGGGAGACATTAAGCCATGAGGGGGTAGAGCCAGGAAGTACGAGTTGCTGTTGAGGATTGAGAAGATATGTTTTGTTTGAAAGATTTCCGTTACACCTGTGTGACAGTTTTCAAATGAGCAGATTATGGTTTATGAAGTCAGATGCTCTAGCCAGATCAGTATAAATGATATCCGATTCTTTTTAGTGGTCGTGAAGGAAGTATAATGATTGAAGAGAGACAGATTTGTTGGGCAAGGTTTTCACTCCATTAAACCGTTTTGTTCGTCTGTCAAGAAAGAGGCTGTAAAATACATAGGGGGAGGTGTAAAATTCATTCAGTTATTACTGAGGGGATGGATGTGATTGAAATGGGACTGTATGATGAGTTATGCCTTTCATCGGGTTTAAGAACGGGTGTTACATTATCCTGATTTCAAGCGTCAGGAAAAGATCCAGGATTAAAACACTGATTGAGGAAGAGAAGAATATACACTATTTTTGACGGAAATTTGACTTAATTCATCCGAGCCAGTTGTTCTAGAAATCGGAAGACAAGAAAGAATGTTAAGGACTTCATCAGACGATGTTTTTATACTTGCAACATGTTTCTTGTACTCGTGGAAAAGTAATTTTAGAATCAGTCAGAATTATGGGCTGTCAGCGGAGAGATGGCGTGAAATGACATTAGTAGACGAATAAGTTTGAATGGCGTTTATAAAAGTAGTAAAGGTCACAATATGAAGATAAAGTTGGAATTCAAGAGGACAAACTGGGGCAAATATTCATTTATAGGAAGGGGAGTTAGGGATTGGAATAAGTTACCAAGAGAGATGTTCAATAAATTTCCAATTTCTTTGAAATAATTTAGGAAAAGGCTAGGAAAACAACAAATAGGGAATCTGACACCTGGGCGAGTGCCCTAAATGCAGATCAGTATTGATTGATTG